>NC_061111.1:72900781-72966534 GCF_002878395.1 Capsicum annuum
CTAAGTCAAAAATAAGGAAATAGTTATAATGTAGTATGATGTGAATAGACTCTAGTGGTATAATAACTAATCCTTAAATATTGGCTAGTTTCTAAATATTGATTAGTTGATAAATATTGGCTAGTTGCTAAATATTGGTTAGCTGATAAATATTGGCTAGTTCTAAATATTTGCTAGTTTCTTGATATTGGTTAGTTGATAAATATTGGCTAGATGCTAACTATTGGTTAGCTGATAAATATTGGCTATTTGGAAAATATTGGTTAGTTGATAACTAATGATTAGTGGATAAGTGATATTTAGTTGATAAAGGATGATTTAGTGATACATGAGAATTAGTTGATACATGATGGATAATTAGTTGCTAAATGATGGATAATCGATGGTTATAGCGTGTCACGACTTGGATGAATTTTAATGGTATTATGAGATTTCATAAATGACGGTGGTGGGCTATTCCATCTTGTTCGTACCTTCTAGGTTTATGGGAACTTGTGACGGATTATTCACTTTTCTGCACCAATTGGCGTATGGGAGCTAATTTTTTTAGTTATGATTGCATGTGTTGATACTTTATGTTATGTTATGATGATATTTTAGTTAATTATTTATTCCTGTATAGAGATATTGGAGATATTTTTGGTTCATTTCCTTACCTTGAATTAGTTATGTAATCTTGTATTCTATCATTCTTATATCATGATTTAGTCAGTCACCCAATGATGCCTACTGAGTACCCATTATTTTGGCACTCATTCTACACTTCTGTACCTTTTTGGTATAGATTTGAGTATGAATTTCCACTGTTAATCACTGTTTGTGTTGTGTTGGTACCCTAAGAGAGGGTGAGCTCTTAGAGTTGGAGTCACTTATTTCCTTCCATCTTTCTATGTTAAGTCTTTTGTTTAAAGACAGATGTATTGACTATTCCAGATACTTGAGTTGTATTTTTATTACTAGATGCTCTTGTACTGACTCTACTAGGTCGTGGGATGGTATTTATGTAGTGACTACCTTTAAACTATTTCTATTGCCTTGCTTATTTATTGTGTTGGATTGCCTATTAGGCCCTTTTGGGGGCATTTCCATGAAATTAAACCATTGTGCTTAACTCTAGTTTATGATTTGGCTTACCTACTGGCGGGATAGAGTAGGTACCATCATGACTCATAAATCAATTCATGACATTTAATTAGGGCCAACTCAATTCAGGATGTACATACTTAGATCGTCTTGTACAACAGAAGAACTGGTAAGAGTAGGGATTTTTTGTCATTGTGCAAATCTATTAAAGATACTAAGATATAGTTTGTTTAACTCGTTAAATCACAGAGAGGTGCTCTTTAAGAAACATGATTTGTGATCTGGATTTGTTTACATATGTCTTTTGGATCATTTTTTGTATGTGGTAGAAAGTTTGTGAAGAGTCTATGAATGGTACAATAGCCGCTAAAACCGAGCCAAGATTGCATAAAAGATCAATTTGTCTTGTCTTATTTGAAAATTATTTCATCATCAGGAGCTTGCTTAAAGCCAGTTATATACTCCATGAGATTGTATCCAATGAGAAGAGAGTGTAACTGGACATTCCATGAAACAAAGTTGGTGAAAGTCAATTTTAATGGTAATTGTGCAGCAACATTGATGCACATAAAGACCTCACCCGAGTTTGATGTTATGTTGGGAGTGTTGGTGACTATAGCACGAGATGAGCTATCTGGTGTCTTTGGATCAATAACCAAGATGGAAGGTAGAGATAAAAAAAAAGGTTGGATTGAGATTGTTATTAAGCAAAGGTTATATCTGATACCATATAAGAGACTTTCTATGAGAGAATAAGAATACTATATTGATTTTTTGTAGGGTAAAAGTATTTATATACACCGCTAAAAGCTCTTACAATTCTTAAAATCAAGTGATTTGATTTATAAGATTAAATTACTATAGAATATTCTGATTTCACTGTTGTATTTATGGGTTCTGATTGAGTGTAAATTTGCAACTTGATTTGTTTTGATCTTCTGAATATTTAGTATCACTAACAAAAATGTTTGTTTAATTTAATATCCTAAGATTAATTATTTTTTACTTTCTTAAATTTCGTTACAATTCAAAACAACACATACAAATCAAAATTAATAAAGTAGAATATATGATCAGATGAATGAGGCATCAAAGTCCAATAACAATTAATTTATATAGAATAAGGAGACATCATAATTTTTTGCACCCTTTTAAATTTATGCACTTACTGAGATCTTGCTTGTAAATGACTTGATTCTGTGAATCTTTTCTATTTAATTTTTTGACTATTTTACCCCTCCTCGTAGTTTTTATGTGTTGTTTCTACGGTGTGGGGATGGTTGGTATGATTTTTGTTGTGATCCAGAATAATTTATATGAGTTTATGAATTTTAGAGGTTAAAAAGGGCTTATAATTGACTTCAGTCAATATTTTTGTTCTTTGCATCAAATGGCAAAATAGACTGCACAGCAGATTTAGGCCATTAATTTTGGAATGGTACTGTAGTTAGTTCAGTTTTATGACTTTTGAATATCATTTTGACCCTTGATTAAGAGATTAGTGAAATTGTGTCTCGATGTTTAATTTTTTATAAACAATCTCTTTTTAAAAATGTGATGTTGAATAGGTTTGGAACATCGAATTTAGTCTAGTAGAATACTTTATAAGCCTTCACGAATTTCAAATGAATGTCGAGGGGTTAATCGACTACTTTTCAACTTAGGAAAGTTGCTAATGTAGTTGTATTTGGTGTGTAGACACGTAATTTTGCCCCTTCAAAAGTCAATTTTATCCATTTTACCCCACCTTACCATACACCCCACCCTATTTAATAAATTTCCCACAAAAATAACTAATTCTCAATAAAACAACCAACTCTTAACAAATCCATGATAAATTTTACACCACCCCTAGCCCACGTGCCCTCCCCTACCTCCCACAAACTCACACTTTTTACACTCTCACCATAGCAGACTACTCT
Organism: Capsicum annuum; assembly: GCF_002878395.1. NCBI lineage: Eukaryota > Viridiplantae > Streptophyta > Magnoliopsida > Solanales > Solanaceae > Capsicum > Capsicum annuum. Next base: position 72,903,787 of record NC_061111.1, read on the forward strand.
TCACACATAGATTCACTCATACCTCACAAATATATTCACATACACCTAAAAATTCTCAGAAATAAATTCTAACATATAGTGGGATAGAGATTCACATACAGACATAAAGCTGAGATATAGACAGTGAATTGAGAGAGAGCAAAATTAATAGTAAGGAAGATCGAGAGAGAATATAAAAAGAGAGGGTGAATTATGAGAAAAGATAGTGATCATAAAGGGAAGAGAGAATGATAGAGGGAAATAATGGATTGTTTCGGCAAAGTCTTTGCTAGAATCGTAGCTTCCTCATGAAATTCAAACGCCTTTTTTAAAAATCCGATTGAAACCAGTGACCAATGGCTTAAATCCTTCTGAAAAACCTGTTCCACCCTTGAAAATTAGATAATCAGCAACCAAACATTAACTCCAATGAGACCTTTGTTGGAAATTCTCCAGTACCACCGCGATTTAGATTTCTCTCCATTTTGGGTGATTTTTCCATAAAAAACTATCCAAAAAACGCTGCTCTGTCATTTGTCTTTTAGCATCATTACTGAAGTAGTGTTGGTAGGGATTTCCACCAAGTTTTTGGCTTGATTGGGGTTTTTCTGGAAAGATCAATCAAGACCTCGATGATTCATGAAGCTCCATTTCAATCATGTAATTCCACACCATAAAAGCTCAATTAGAGGTTTAACTTTGAACTTTACTTTTGTTTATTATCTCAAAGTAATTGATGATATAATTTGGTGATGTATGTTGAGTGTATTTGAATAATGTTGATTGTCGTTGCCTTGATTTTTATCATAAAATTGAGTAATCACATAATAGGGAATCAGCTGTGTAACACCTTGCATGTTTCTAAGCTAGAAAATGAACCGTTATTCCTACGTATGTAACCTCTAATCCTGTAATTAATATTTGAATACATGTATCATGTTCATTATCCTAGTGATAAGAGAGTTTATGATGTATGAAATATGTTCATAATAGTCAATTAGACAAAGCGAGCTAAGATCTTTTGAATTGGCCAAGTTTTGGTGTTTGATTTCCCAAGGGTAAGATTTGAATGAGTATAACTTTATTTATATGTTGAATTTTTCAGTTTAAGACCCACCAAATTTTATATAGTCAAATTAGCTTTCCAACTATACCAATTTAGCCTTAATCTGATACTCGGGCAAAAAGTTATGACCTTTTTCGTGAGAGGTAGTATGCTGTCGCGATAGCCTTACGTTGTGAGGTCTACTCCACCTTTCTGAAGGTCGCATCATGAGGTATACTCCACCTTTATAGAGGTAGTGCCACGAGGGAAATTTACATGGAGAAAAGAGGCTAATGGTAGTTGGGTCCTTTTTCCCCAACCCAAGTCATCCAAAACATGAATTAGAACTTCTAAAAGGGCATTATTTTCCCCTTCCACTCCAAATTTCTATCAAGAAACCATCCTCTATTACAAATAACAAAAATCCAAGTGTCGCCATTCAAGAACCTTCAAGAAAAATTATTCTTCTTCAAGATTTATGCTTTGAGGTATGTTAGATGTTCATCCATGGGCTCTTTTAACCCATGGAGTCCAAGAACCTAATTTAAAGTTTAAAAGTATGATATTTACATATTTTTGTGAATTATGTACATGAAATTTCATAAATTTCAAATTTTATCACGTTTACATGAAATGTTTTTATTATTAAACTCTACACGTTTGAATGGTGTTGTTCACTAATTTAAGTCTTAATTGGTGATTAATATCAAAATCATGCTACTACTACATGTTTAAAACTATTCCCATGCTTAAGCCATGCATTACAAGTGTTTGATGAAATGCCTTAAAGAATGATTTTTGAATATTGACTACATGTCATGTCCTCAAAGTTTTAGTATGATCTTGTTGTTATTTCTATCGAGTTCTAGTGGTTTGAATTCCCAAAATTTAGCTGTTTACATACTTTCAATATCCTCAGAATGATTTTAGTTAACTATGAGCATAGTTGATTTCTCAGTAATTATTATCGTCATGAGTACTATCAAAACTCATAATAAGTTAAACATAAATCAGTTCAGTATTTTGAGTGTGTTCAGTTAGGAGTAGGATTTATCACTGAGTGAATGTAGGGATAACGTCTTCCTCGTCAGTCAGGCAGAGTCATTACTAGCAGTACCTGTCTTCAAGAACTATGTAGCCAAGATAGGATATAAGGAGTGACCCGTAAGTTTACGCTTAACTTCCACTTAGGGGTCACTCGTCAATTTAGGCTTGACACTCTAGTCCTTTGGGATATTAATTTAGTGGATCCACACAACTATTGTTAGTAACTGTGGCATGGTTATGACACCATTCCAACTGGGGTCACAGGTTAAACCCCAATTAGCTTATATTGGGGCATGTCTGTTAGATAATGGCTACTAGTCTCAGCCCAGTATTCAGTACAAAGTTTAGTTTTAGGTTTACTTGACCATAGCATACAGTTTCCAGCTATTCAATTATCAGTATGTCAGTATTTCAATTTATAGACTATTTTAGAATCATACAATATTCTTGGCCATGCATTTATATTCAATTAGCTCATGCTATTCATTCATTCAGTAATTATTCATGCACATGAACCCATGCATATTAGCCTAACCTCATATAGCATGCCAGTACATTCGAAGTACTGATCACATACTCATTTTTTGCGCTATGATGATTAATATCATTAGTTTGAACGCTCAGGTTCCCCATCGTACTTAGACATTCCAGTGTATCAGCAACAACAATAGTGCTGAGTCCCCATCTATTGAGGACATGGCTATTATTTCAGTTCATTTTAGTATTTTCTTTCAGTTAGACAGTTTGAGTTAGTTGGGGCCTGTCCCATCAACTCTCTTTTAGAAAGTCTTAGAGGTTTTTAGACATTTTAGATAGTCAGTTAATGGTTAGTCTTTTCAGTCTAATTTTTTAATAATTTTGTATATGTTTCAGACTTTTGGGTTTTCAATTGTATTACTTTTGAATTTAAAACCTTAAGGTGTATTTAGTTATTCCGCACATGTGTATTTTGCTATTTTTATTTAGTGCTCATAGCAGGTACCAGTCCATGAGTTAGCTTATGGTATTTTAGGATCGTAAGCACTATGTGGCATACAGGGTGCATTTATGGGGTGTTGTAAACTTGGTATCAGAGACTAAGGTTTTACATTGTCCTAGGGAGTTAGAAAGCCGCATTGAGTAGAGTCTTGTGCATGTATGTGAAGTGGCTACATAACATTTTAGGAAAAGTTTCCCTTCTTTCAGTATTCATGTCGTGTGAATGAGCATGAACTCAATTTAAACTCTCTTTCTAATTTAATTTTCTTTCTATTTACAAAATATGCCTCCTAGAAAGACTAACGGAAAGAGAAATAGAAATCAGCCTGCACCTTCGCCTAGTTAGGAAGATCCCCTGAATGAGCATGTCTCTCATGCCGAGTTCAGAGCTCCATTTACTACTTTGGCTTACAATAATCAGAAGGCTTCTATCCTAGCTAATTCAGTGGCTAATTTAGCTTCAGAAAGGATTCGGGACTTTACCCAAATGAATCCTCTTTTGGTTTTGGGATCCAAGTCTGACGAGGATCAACAGGAGTTCCTTGGCATGGTTTAGAAAGTAACTGACATTATGGGTGTTACTTTTAGTGAGAGTGCAGAGTTGGGCGCTTACCAGTTGTAGGAAGTAGCTCACACCTGGTATAACTAGTAAAAGAGAGATAGAGGCATAGATGCGAGGCCTATTGAATTAGAGGAGTTTCCTACAGCCTTTCTAGATAGATTTTTTCCTTTGAAGTTAAGGTAAGCTAAGGTGCTAGAGATTATTAACTTGAAGCAGGGAAATATGAGTGTGAAAAAGTAGTCTCTTAAGTTTACTCAGCTGGCAAGGTATGCTCCTCATGTGGGGGTTGATAATAGGTCTAGGATAAGTAAGTTTGTGTCTAGTATATTTGATAGTATGGTCAAGGAGTGTAGGACCGCAATGTTGATTACGGAGATGGACTTATCTAGGCTTATGGTCCATGCTAAACAGATTGAGGAGGAAAAGGTTAAGGAGAGAGAAAAATAGAACAAGAGGGCTAGGACAGGTAGTTTCAACGTTGCTCAGCTAAGGTCAGAGGGTGGTAACCATCCCCAATTCTGTCAAAAATCTTTAGGTCCGACTCCATCTTCAGCTAGTGCTTTTATGCCAAAGTTCAAAAATGACAATCGGGATAGGGCGCACTCTAAGTCCAATGGCAGTGTAAATAGTGGTCACACAAATCCTCTTTGCTAGAAATATGGTAGAAACCATTTGGGTATGGCAAGATAGTCGATCAGATTTGGGAGTATCGAGTAGTTTTTCAGAAGGGAAGGGATTTGCTCCAACAAGGCTAGTCCCATCTATCATTCCCTCCAGCAGGTTGCCTAACTCAGTATGATCCAGCTCCAATGCCACCAGCGGTCAGCGCCAGAATAGACTATATGCACTTCAGTCCCGATAGGATCAAGAAAGTTCTCCTATTATGGCTACGAGTATATTGCAAGTCTTTCATTTACATGTATATGCTTATTAGAACCCTATATATAGCTGTTAATTTTGGTGTTTATCCCAAAACCTTAACCAAACCCCTCTCAGTGTCCACTCTATTATGTCTTTCAATTGTAGCCAAGAAGGTATATAGGAACTATACGGTCACAATATCCTAGAAATTCACTTTAATAGATCTTGTGGAGTTAGAGATGACCAATTTTTATGTTATTCTAGGCATAGATTGACTCCACTCATGTTATTCCTCAGTCGATTGCAGAAATAGGGTTGTTCAATTTTAGTTTCCAAATGAACCATTCCTTGAATGAAGGGGTAGTACTTCAGCACTTAGGGGTCAGCTTGTTTCGTACCTTAGGATGAGAAAAATGATAGCCAAGGGTTATATTTATCTTCTTTTTTGAGTCAAAGACTCTAATTCTGACACTCCCAATCTTGATTCAGTTTCAATAGTGAGGAAATTTCTAGATGTGTTCCCTGAATATCTTCCTGGAGTTTCTCTAGAAAGTAAAATTGACTTCGAAAGTGACCTTCTTCTAGATACCCAACCTATCTTTATTTTTCCATACAAAATGGCTCTAGCTAAACTCAAATATTTGAAAGAATAGTTAAAATACCTCCTAGATAAGGGATTCATTAGGCCCAGTGTTTCACTATGGGGTGCTCCAGTCCTTTTCGTACGTAAGAAAGACGGTTCCCTAAGAATGTGTATCGATTATCGTTGATTGTAAAAAGTCACCATCAAGAATAAATATCCACTCCCCATTATCAATGACTTGTTTGAAAACCTTCAGGGTGCCATTTATTTCTCTAAGATAGACCTCAAATTCGGCTATCATCAACTCAGAGTCATATAATGTGACATTTCAAAAATAGCTTTTAGAACTCGGTATGGTCACTTAGAATTCCTAGTCATGTATTTTGGATTAATGAATGATCCAACAACTTTCATGGACTTGATGAATATATTTTTCAAATGGTACTTGGACATGTTCGTCATAATTTTCATCGATGATATTCTTATCTACTTCCATAATGAAACTAATCATGCGGACCACCTCAAAATTGTATTACAGACTCTTAGAGCTCATCATTTATTTGCCAATTTCAGTAAATATGAGTTTTGGCTAAGATCAGTAGCTTTCCTTAGCCATATTATTTCTGGTGATGGCATTAGAGTTGACCCTCAAAAGACTAAAGCTGTGAGAAACTGGCCCAAACCAATCTTTTTATTAGATATTAGGAGTTTCTTGGGTTTGGCTGGATATTACTGATGCTTTGTTGAAGGGTTTTTCTCTATTGAATCCCCAATGTCCAGATTGACTCAGAAGAAAGTAAAGTTTTAGTTGTCAGATTCTTGCGAGAAGAGTTTTTAGGAGTTGAAGACTCGACTTACCTCAGCCCCAATTTTGACAATGCCTGATGGTTCCAAGGGTTTTTTTGTGTACTGTGATGCTTCCAAAGTTGATTTGGGCTGTGTTTTGATGCAAAAAGGTAAGGTCATAGACTATGCTTCAAGACAGATTAAACCCCATGAAAAGAATTACCCCACCCATGATCTCGAGTTAGCAACTGTTGTGTTTGCCTTAAGGATTTGGAGGCACTATTTGTATAGGGAGCATGTTGTTGTGTTCATGAATCACAGAAGCTTACAGTATGTATTTTTTTAAAAAGATTTGAATCTCAATCAGAGAAGGTGGTTAGAGTTGTTGAAAGATTATGATATAAGTGTTTTGTACCACTCGGGCATAGCTAATGTAGTGAAAAATACCCTAAGTAGATTGTCTATGGGTAGTATTGCTCATGTTGAGGATGATAAGAAGAATATAGTTATGGAAGTTCACAGGTTTTTAGGTTAGGTGTTTGTTTATTTGATTCAGCTGAGGGTAGTGTATAGGTTCAAAATAGTTCGGAATCTTCTTTGGTTACCGAAGTGAAAGAAGAGCAAGATGCGAATCCCAGTCTGGTTAAGTTGAAAGAGTCAGTCAGAGATTAGAAAGTGGAGGTTTTCTCCCAAGGGAAAGATGGTGTGTTGCGTTGCTAGGGAAGACTGTGTGTGCCATATTTAGAAGAGTTGAGAAAGCGAATTCTTGTAGAAGCACATGGTTCATTTTACTCTATTCATCCAGGGGCTACAAATATGTCCACGATATGCAGGAAATCTATTGGTGGAGAGGTATAAAGAGGGATATTGCAGAGCTTGTAGCAAGGAGATTTAATTATCAGTAGGTTATGGTCGAGCACCATAATCCTAGTGGCACCATGCAAGAGTTCAGCATTCCCACTTGGAAGTGGGAAGAGGTGAACATGGACTTTGTGATGGGTTTACCTCGTACTCGTCGTCAGCATGATTCAATATGGGTCATTCTGGAGAGGATGACTAAATAAGCCCATTTCTTTCTAGTCCATACTTCTTATTCAGCCGAGGACTATGCTAAGCTCTACCTTAGAAAGTTGGTTAGGTTGCATGGAGTCCCATTATCCATTATTCCTGATAGAGGTACTCAGTTTACCTCTCACTTTTGGAAAAACTTTTAGAAGGGTCTTGGTACCTAAGTCCACCTCAGTACAACCTTTCACCCTCGACAGATGGTCAGGTAGAAAGGACCATTCATATCCTAGAAGACATTTTGAGAGCATCTATTATTGATTTTATGGGTAGTTGGGATGATCACTTGCCTTTGATTTAGTTCTCTTTTAATAACAACTATCATTCCAGTATTCAGATGGATACGTTTGAGGCTCTATTTGGGAGGAGATATAGATCTTCAATTGGTTGGTTTAAGGTCGGTGAGAACTCTTTGGTAGGGCCTAATTTGGTGTTTGATGCATTGGAGAAAGTTCAATTGATCAGGGAAAGGTTTAAGATAGTCCAAAGCCGGTTGAAATCTTATGTTGATAGGAGGAGAAGGGATATTGAGTTTGAGATTAGAGATTTGGTATATCTGAAGATCTTCCATGAAGGGAGTAGGGAGGTTTGGTAAGAAGGGTATGCTCAGTCCCCGATATGTTGTCCATTACAAAATCTTGAGCCACTTTGGAAAGCTAGCTTACGAGCTTGAGTTTCCTACAGATTTGGCCTTAGTGCACCTAGTATTCCATATCTCTTTGTTGAAGAAGTGTATTGGTGACCTAGCTATAGTTGTTCCTTTAGAAAGAGTAGATGTTTAGAACAGCCTTTATTAAAAAGAAATTCCATTCGAGGTCTTGGATCGCCAGGTTCGTAGACTAAGGAACAAAGAAGTTCCCTAAGTCAAAGTCCTTTGGTAGAATCAATCCGTTAAGGGTCATACTTGGGAGGCAAAAGCAAATATGAGAACCAAGTACCCTCGTCTTTTCTTCGCAAGTTCAGACTCAGCTTAAGGTAACAAGTTTTCCTTAAATTATCTGTTGTCCACTCGTAGTTTTATCCATATATATAATTTTATGTCATAACATGTATTCACTAACCAGTTTAGCAAGTAATTATGCTTCTGGTTATGTATATTTAGTATGAAGTTTTAGTCCCTCGGTATTCTCAGTTCAGTCAGTCTAATTCGAGGATGAATGTTCCCAAGAGGGAGATAATGTAACACATCACATATTTCTAAGCTAGAAAATGAACCATTGATCCTACGTGTGTAACCTCTAGTACTGTAATTAATATTTGAATGCATGTCTCATGTTCATTATCCTAGTGAGAAGAGAGCTTATGATGGATAAAACATGTTCATGAGATTCACTTAGAGCATGCTGAGTTAAGAGCTTTTGAATTGGCCAAGTTTTGGTTTTTGATTTCTCGAGGGTAAGATTTGAATGAGTACAACTTTATGTATATGTGTAATATTTTAGTTTAATACCCACCAAATTATATATAATCTAATTAGCTTTCGAATAATACTAATTTTCCCTTAATTTGATACCAGAGCAAAAAGTTATGACCTTTTTCGTGAGAGGCAGTAATTTATTGCGATAGCCTTGAGTCGCGAGGTCTACTCCACCTTTATGGGGGTCACATCACGAGGTCTAATCCACCTTTCTGGAGTTTGCACCATAAGGGTCATTTAAATGGGGAAAAGAGGACAAGGACAGTTGGGTCCTTTTCCCCAAACCCAAGTCGTCCAAAACAAGAATTAGAACTCCCAAAAGGGCATTATTTGCCACTTTCACTCCAAATTGCTCTCAGTAAACCCTCCTCTATCCCCAAGAACAAAAGTCCAAGCATCACCATTCAAGAACCTTTAAGAAAAGTTATTGTCCTTCAAGATTTAAGCTTTTGAGGTATGTTAGCTGTTCATCCATGGGCCCTTTTCACCCGTGGAGTCCAAGAACCCAATTTTAAGTTTAAAAGTACAATCTTTACATATTTTTATGAATTATGTCCATGAACTTTCTTGAATTTTGAATTTTATATCATGTTTACATAAAATTGTTGTTGTTATTAAACCCTATATCATTGAATGGTGTTGTTCATTGATTTAAGCATTAATTGGTGATTTAGTATCAAAATCATGTTACTACTACATGTTTAAAACTATTCCCACGCTTAAGCCATGCATTTCAAATGTTTGATGAACTGCCTTAAAGAATGAATTTTGAATATTGACTACATGTCATGTCGTCAAAGTTTTAGTATGGTTTTGTGGTTATTTCTATTAAGTCCTATGGGTTTGAATACCCAAAATTTAGCTGTTTACATACTTTCAGTATCCTCTGAATAATTTTAGTTAAACTATGAGCATAGTTGATTTCTCAATTATTATTATTATCATAATGAGCACTATCAGAACTCATAATCAGTTAAACTTAGATCATTTAGTATTTTGAGTCAGTTCAGTTGGGCGTAGGATTTAGCACCGAGCAAATGCAGGGATGGTGTATTCCCTATCAGTCAGGCAGAGTATTTAGTAATAGTACCCTATATTCTAGAACTACGTAGACAACATAGGATATGAGGAGTCACCCATTAGTTTAGGCTTGACTTCCTCTTAGGGGTCACCCATCAATTTATGCTTGACACCCTGGTCCTTTGTGACATCAGTTTAATGGATCCACACAGCGATTGTTAGTACCCGTGGCATGGTACTGACACCCTTCCAACTGGTGTCACGGGTTGGAACCCAATTGGCTCATATTGGGTCATATCTATTAGATGATAGCTCCCACAGTCTCAGACCAGTATTCAATATAGAGTTTAGTTTCAGGTTTGCTTGACCATAGCATACAGTTACCAGTTATTGAGTTATCAGTATGTCACTTGTTCAATTTATAGACTATTTTAGAATCATACTATATGTTTATTCATGCATTCTCAGATTTCACAGTTTTCTTGCATTTATATTCAGTTCCCTCATGTTATTCATTCAATCAGTTATTATTTATGGACATGAACCTATACATATTAGCCTAACCTCATCTAGAATTCCAGTACATTTAAAGTACTGATCGCATACTCGTTTCTTATGCTATGATATTTAATATTATAGGTTCGGATGCTCAGGTTCCCAATCGTACTTAGACATTCTAGCATATCAGCAGTAGCAATAGTGGTGAGTCCTCATCCATCGAGGACATGGTTGTTATTTTAGTTCATTTTAGTATTTTATATTAGTTAGATAGTTGGAGTTAGTTGAGGCCTATCCCATTAACTCTCTTTTTGACGATTTTAGAGGATTTTAGACATTTTAGACAGTCAGTCAGTGATTGGTCTTTTCAGTCAGATTTTTTTAATAATTTCACATATGTTTCAGACTTTTGGGTTTTTAGTTGTATTAATTTTTGATTTAAAACCTTAAGGCATAGTCAATTATTCTGCACATATGTATTTTTCTTTTATTATTCAGGGCTCACAGCAGGTACCAGTTCAGGGATTAGCTTGTGGTCTTTCGGGACCGTAAGCACCATGTAGCATCCAGGGTGTATTTCCAGGGTATTACAAGTTGGGACGGGAACTGAAAATTGATGATGTGAATATTGATTTGCTCTGATTTTTTATTATAGTTTCATTTAAAATGGTAATTAATTTTGTCAAACCCAATAGTATCAAATTTTAAGCTGAGAATTGATAGAAAATCTTATGTTTAGGGTAGGCAAAAGTAGGAATTGTGGATTGTTGAATGTTTTTATGTGCGTGTGCGAATGGTTTTATATTTTATCGCACAGAGTCAAAATTATTTTCATTTGACAAGGAATGCCCTAACGGATATTATGTTTCCTCACAAGGGAATGCCCCAAAGTATCATGTAGGCAAAGGAGGTTCGAGATCAAGGCCTGAGGCATCGGGTAAAGCATAGTTAGGGTAATTAAAATAGTTTAGGTTTTTTATTTTAGTATTTTTATCATGGTTTGTAATAATTTGAACTGGACACTATTTTTAGAGTTTTAGCTGTTTGATGATTGTTATCTTGTTGTGTGTTTTGTGTGGTTTATGCATTTTATATTGTCGTACTAGTTGATATACTCCACGAAGTGATCGTGGTCGAACCATGGTACTGAGGGGTTCCTAACATCTTTTCCTTGATTAAAAGAATTCCTTAACTAGAATCTCTATTGGTGGACAATTTTAAAGAATCAAAAATTATTTTGAAAAAGGATTTTCAAAGGTGACTTGGCACATCAAATTTATGGTAAGTGGCGACTCTGAGTTTAAATGTAAGAACATTTTTTAACTTTTTCTTTTGTCACTTAATAATAAAAATCCTTTCAAACTTAAAATCAAATCTTCTTTTTGGGTAAAAAGAGGTGTGACAGCTCTGGCGACTCTGCTGGGGATTTTTCTGAATTCGAGCATATTTTTTGAGTTGTATCGGCTTAGTTTGACACTATAGGTGTATAGATATTTTATTTGTGTTATTTTTTCATCATTGTTGGATGTCTATATGCTCTTTATTTACCATTTTTCTTATGTGTTACCACTTTATATCTGGCATCATATGTATTACCCGAGTCAATTCTTTTGCAATAATATAACGCCCCAATTTTCTGAACCAAAATGCTACACGGTGCTCATGACCTCGAAGGACCATAAGCTAATCCATGACTGATATCTGTACCTGTAAACTGCATAATATCTCATAAAATATGCGAAAACATGAACTATAAGGCCATAAGGTTCAATACTAATACATATTTGAAAAATATGGTATAACAATACCAAAAAAGATCATAAATACTGAAGTCTGAAGATCTAATCTGACATCTAGTCCGAAAGACTCTAACTGAACTGAATAATGAGTTGATAAGACATGTCCCCAACTAACTCCAACTACTGAAATAAAGTGAAAACTGAAATAGAAATGAAATCATCATGTCCTCGAAGTATGAGGACTCACGTCTAACTCTGACTGCTGATCTTGGAATTTACTACTGATTTAGAGCTCATGCCTCTGAACCTATGGTGTAACATAAGAGAAAGCACCATAGCACAAATACATCAGTACGCCTAAATGTACTGAGTATACGAGTGAGGTAGGCTAAATACGAAGGGTTATATGCATGGACAATACTGAATGATATGAATGTGAGAGTACATACATGCATACGTAACTGTAACTGAACTCGTGGAGATACGGACTACTGAGTCTGAATACTGACAACATGGGTGTACTTATAATTAGATTCTAAAAGACTGAGTTTACTGATATTGATATGTAAATCACTAATAAGTGATGGATCTGATACTGTATTACTGAATACTAAGAGATTGATATTGCATTACTGATAAATGAATAATTGTTTCTGACAGTTCAAATAATAAAGAATTAGTCTGATTGACTGTATCTGACAGTCCTGAAGTTGAATACTGATGCATAAGTTCTGATAAATGTTGTGATTCATAGCATAAGTGACTATATCTGACAGTCCATAAATCTGAAGGAAACTATCTGAGTTCTATTCTATTTCTGAGTTAACTGTATCTGACAGCCCTGATATACTGAAATATGAAGAGCTATCTGAGTTCTTTACTGAGACTGGGTAGCTATAGCTGACAGTCCTGAAATCTATAATTGAAACTGTGGGAAGTAGTTATCTAACCAACATGCCCCAAATACGCTATAATAGCTAAGCTGGGGTCCAATCTCTACCCCGACTGGAGGACAGCTGTGAGAACTCTATACTGGCAGGTACTCAATGAGAACGGTGGGAACCCTAAAATGATGGGTTAAGACATCTCATTAACCTTAATCTGATGGGTTAAGATGTCTTAACCTACGCTGGCTACGCAATTCTGGAACACAAGGATAACTACTAAGAATCATACCTTGAAACTGGCGGGTGAGTTTCCATCCTTGGGTTCACTCGGTGCTAACTTCTACTCCCATCTGAAGGACACTGAACTGAATAACTAATTTGAACTGAATAACTGAACTGAACTGATTAACTGAACTGATACTAATTAACTAGACTGATACTAGTGGTATTCTTTAGCAGAGCTAAGCTAAGTTTACTGGATTCCAATGACTGATGGAATATACTGAATTCTGAGGACTGGTTGAGAGTACTGAAGTTACTGAGATTGACTGTGAATACTGAGGTTGCTGAGGTTACTGAGTACTGAGATTACTGAGATTACTGGACTACTAAGATTACTGAGATTTATGAGTTTTCCTGAGTAGCATGACTGACTGAATTCTAAAGATCATGGCTTGATTGAGAGTATCGTGAAAACATGACATGGCTCTAGGCACACAACTATATTTTTTGGGTGCAAGTACCCCCAGGACTCGATGGAAGGAAACGGACACAACTTGAATTTCTTGAGTACACGACCATCAATAAAAATCCATAATACATGAGTCGGGGATTTGATGACGTACATGGTCATCATAATATCTATCATGAATAGGAATGCTTATAATCAAGTCATAAATCTCATATTCTAATATCATAGGCATTCGAACAACATATACTATTCATTGCAATCGCATGGAACCATTCAAACGTAAGGGAATGACAACATGTAATGTTTAGTTCATATTGTAATGATTTGGGGATATTATACTTCATGTATTTATTCAGCATCTCAAACATGGTAGGGAAAGCATGGATATATTTTGTGTACATAATTTATATCTCCATTATCATACATGCTTTATACCACAACAATAACAACACATAATTTGCATGGAAATTCATATTGGAGTGTATGACTAACATGAACTTGTTATTTAGATATCATGAAATCATGTAAATATGAAGTTCTAACATACTAGGCATTTTATCGAACACCCTGCATGCATTCTTTAAGGCATAGGTGGATTTCATACTTGCATTCTATCAATCCATCTAAAGATCATGTTTTTCAACTAACAACATAACTTTCATGAGATATACAGTCACGATACTATTATTTAGCAAAACAAACAAGCATCAACATGGGTATGATCATATCACCACAATCAACCAAGCTTTTGTATTTTAAAGATTGATTCTTGAACTTCACGGACGAAAGGAATCCGTGGATGAACACTACGCATACCTTGGAAGGGAGGTTCTTGATGATTGACAGAGGAATTTTCTTGAAATTTGATGTTCAAGCTTGATTGTGCAACCCTAGTTGTTTTTCTCCTATGGTGCTCTTGGATGATGAGCTTTGAGATGTTAATAGGGTTGTAATGTGTTTAGAATCTATATATTTTGTATGGTTAAGTTTAGGGACATGTAAGGAGTTTTAAAAGACTTAATTACCCTCAAAATAACTGAAAATGGAGTGTTTTTGGCATTGGAACTGACTTAGGCGGTGGCTAACCAATCGCCTAAGTTTGGTTGGGCGGCGCCTAACCAATCACCTATCCTTACTGTCTCTCACGAAAATGGGCATAACTTTTCGCTCGGGTATTGGATTAAGGCAAAATTGGTATCATTGGAAAGATAATTAAATTCTATACAATTTGGTGGGTCTAAATCAGCCAAAATACCATATTAACATCAAGTTATAATCATTCAAAGATGACCCTTTCAAAATCAAACACTAAAACATGATGGATTCAAAAACTCTTAGCTTGTATTACCTTAAGTGACTCATATGAACATGATTAATGCATCATAAGCTATATTATAGCTAGGATACTCATTGTAAGTCATGTACTAAAATTCTACTCATAGGACAGGAGGTTTCATACGCAGGAAAAATGGTTCGTCTCCTAGCTTAGAAACATACGGGGTATTACAAATAAGTCCCAGAGTACATGTCGTGTACACAAAATTTCATTGAGTCACCCTTATTTTAGGAGGAGGATCTATTGGATGTATAGAGTAGGTGGAAAATAATCCCAGCTACTATCGGTCATATGCTTCACCAAATAGCCTTGTTAGTGGACCCCAACCTAGGTTAGCCTTTAGATCATGCTTATTTTCATTATATTAAGACCTAGTGGGACCCTCCTGGTCATTTGTAAGAGACTCACACCTAAATTATCTCTACGTGCTATTGTTTCATCTATGAGGGTAATAAGGTCATTTGACAAATTGATTTGGGGGAAGCATGTGTTTAGGCAAGAAAAAGTTTGAAAAAATAAAAGAGAAAAAAAAAAGAAGTGAAAAAAGAGGATTTCATATTTTTTAGGAGTTCTTTATGGATTTTTATTTTCCACAATCAAAAATTAAAAAAGATTTTTTAAAAATCTTTTGCATGACTTTTTCTCAAAAAAAAAAAAACGTAAGATCAAAAGATTTTTCCTTTGTTTCCTTTAGCATGCATTCATAATTCAAAAATTTGAAAAATATTTTTCTTAATAGAATCATTTATAAAAGAAAAACTCAAAAAAAGATGGTCGAAGTTTTGTATATTTTATATAATAAAAATGCCAAAAAGATTTTCTTTTCATAGTTGTTAGAGTCATTTTTATGTGAATTGTCAAATTAAAAACTCAAAAAGATTTTACTGAAGTTGTTCATCATTAGTCATTGGTCATGAATTTCAAGTCAGGGTTCATTTTATTATTCAATCCTTAACTGTCCAATCTGGACGAACTAGACACACCTGATTCTCCTCTCTCGTATGTGAGATACGTAGGTAAACTTTTTAGGGTTCGGTGATCTTATTTAAAAAATTCAAAAGGATTTTCTTCTCTTCATTTTAGAGTTGGTGTTTCATATATATCTTTAAAAATAAGAATACAAAAAGATTTTCTTTTGATAGTGTTAGGTTTCACTTGTGCATGCAAATAAAAAATCAAAAACCCAAAAGATTTTTTGTCAATCTTTTAAAATGTTTTTTCTTTGATAGTCATAGGTTTCATTTTGAATAGGAGATTTAAAACTAAAATATTCAAAAAAGATTTTTGTCTACTTTTGAACTTTTATTATTTTCTTTTCTCTAAATTTCATGAAAAAATGAGGAAGAGAGTTTGATTGGCCATTGGGTGCCAAAACTTCACAAACTACGTACACCTAATTCTCCTCTCCAAGGGTGAGATACATAGGTGTCCTTCTTGGATATGGTGATCTTTTTTAAAAAAATGAAAAAATAAAAAATAGTTTCGAATTCTAATACATATGTTATATCTATAGTTAATTTCGTTGAAGGTGGTTGGTTTGTGACATTTTGGCTTGTCCTCCATGTTACACCAAGTCGAAGAGAAAGTTAGTTATGGTTAAGAAGGATACTGAGTTTATTATTAATAATCATACCGAGAGCTTGGGAAATGAGAATTTAGGAACTAATGAAGTCATTCAAAAATTTAGGCAACAACATATAAAAATGTATCAAACTTGGGCTAATGGGTTGCCACCTCTTTTATTTCCCACTGATAATCTAAAATATGTTTCTAAATTGCCTTTAGTGTCACATGCACAATTTTTCATTTTTATTAACACACCACAACATGCATCAGGATTTACTCCGGGCAACACCATCCCAACGCTTCCAATATTCCTCTCCTAGCTTCTCAACACAAAACTACCACATACTCAGCTCCAACTTCAATTCCTGTTTTTCGGTTCCACTCGCACATAAAGATCCTACTTCTGATGTCCATCCAACGATTGTGCTTCCCCACTCTTCAAGCGATTCTGGCTTGAATATTTTTGGTGATCAATATTATGCTCTTGAGCCCATGAGTATGTTGACTAATCCTTATGGCTACACCCAACGACCTAAATTTCCTCTTAATGTTGAGAAGCTTATTATGATATAACAACAAGAAGAAGTGGATGAAAAAGTGAAAATTTTGGAACTGGCTATAAAGAACTTCCAAGGACTTGGAAAGTATAAAAGTGTATCATATAAGGACTTGTGCATGTTTCCAAGCATTAACCTTCTCCTTGGCTTTAAGATGCCAAAGTTTGAGAAGTATGATGGACACAGTGATCCTGTAGCACATTTGATACATTATTCCAATCAACTGAGAGAAGCTAAAGTGAAAGAAGAATTGATTATGGCTTATTTCGAAGGAAGTCTAGCCGGTTTAGCCTCTAAATGGTTTGTCGATCAAGACATTGTTAAGTGGAATAGTTGGGATGATGTGGCTAATGAATTTGTGCAATAATTTCAATACAATATTGACTTGGTCCCAGATGAAAAGTCCTTGACCAACATGACAAAGAAAATTGTTGAAAGTTTCAGAGAATATGCCATCAAATGGCGCGAACAAGCTGCAAAAATAAAACCACCAATGAAAGAAAACAAGATGGTGGAGGTGTTTGTTCAAGAACAGGATGAAACATACTTTCAACACCTGTTATCGGCATTAGGTAAGACATTTATTGAGGTCCTCAAAATAGGAAGATGATAAAGGATAGGATTAAGAGTGGTCGCATTATGAATTTTACAGCATTAAAAGTTGCTACCCAAGTAATTCAAAATGGTTCAGGAAATTTTTCCTTTTAACAAATTTAGTGCCCCTTTTTCTTTCTATTTTATGTTGTTTGTTTGTGTTCTTTATATTGTTCGTTATATGTTGGTTCTAGTGATTTGACATGCTTGTGGAATTTTTAATCAGATCTTAAAATCTAATTCAATTATAATGTGAATCAAAAATAGAAAAGAGGAATTTGAGAAAATATATAGAGTGTTAATACATTGGGTGACCAAGCTGAAGGCTTTCATGAATAAATTAAGGTAGTCATTTTGAGAATCACAAGGATAACCTGATCATCAGTTGAAAAGTATACATCTCAAACATTTTGAATTGGATCAAATAGTGGATGTACGATATCCTGTCAAGAGACTCAAAAGAAATTTTACTCCACCAAAGCATGAGTCATCTAGAGGTGTGTACAAAGATGGATCTGTATTTTTAACAAGTGCAGAAGAAGAATTCACACATAGGATCAGTTAAAGTTTGTTTTGTGAAAAAGATTGTATAAGTGATATCCATCTTTCATTCTAATAATGCATATATTGTACTTGCATTTTTAAGAGTTGATATGACGAAGGCATTTCATTTTGCTATCCAAATATTGTGTCATCCTTTGTTTACTTCCTTTGAGCTTTAATTTTAATTTTATTTTCTTTCAGAAACCTCTTTTGGAATCAATATAGAGTCAATAAATGTTAAAAAAATGCCGAGCAAAGGAATAGAGTTAGAAAAGTTCAAAAAAAGAGAAAAAAATATGTCAAAAAGAAAAAAAGAGATGAGTGTCAACAAAATAGAGTCGGAAAAATTTCTACAGAGAAAAAAAGTCAATAAATGAAAAAGAAATCAAAATCAATCAAAAGAACAAGTTGATGAAACTACGTTTGACATGATTCTTTTAATGACAAGATACATAGGCAGTCCTACTCTGGGTTCGATCCAACCAAATAAATTTAGAACTACCCAGTCAAAAGAAACTGGGGCATAAGTTATTCTTTGTTGTTTGAGAAGATTACAAAAGTCGTAAGTGCCACCCCACTTCAAGTATCTTTTGGACCTCATGCCATACTTTCTTTGTAATCCTATCCAAAAACCAAGTTACAACCAAAGAAAGACCTTCAGATTAATCTTTGAGAATGTTAAGGCTGAGCATGTAATGGATATGGTGATGCATTTTGGGAACTACTTGTCTTCCTTAGCATAAGGAATTAGGAGATAAATGAAATAAAAGAGTGTTATTGGTGAAAACCTTCCTGAGCACCGTAAGATGATTATGAGTTGGAAAAAATGAAATGAGAAAGTCTTATTGGTGAAAACCCTTACGGGCGACGATTGTGAGTTAGAAAAAATGAAAATTCGAGAGTCTTGTTGGTGAAAATCCTTACAGACACTGTAAGTGATGGTGAGTTGAGGAAAATATGAACAAGAGAGGCTTGTTGGCGAAAACCTTCAAGGCATCATTAGCCAAATGAGATCTACGAGGGAAATTGGCCTTTGGAAGCAACTCAATTTTTAGGATCATTAACTCAACACAAATTGGTAAGAGTTTAAAGGAATTTTAATCCAAATTCATGTCATAATCATTAGAGTTCATATTCATTTTAGATAATTTTTTTATTTTCTCTATTTTGAAAAGGGACATATATCATCTTTTCTTTTTTCTCTATTTTTCTATTTTGTGCTTTAAGTTTGTTCTTCAAATAGAAAATCATTGTCATTTTTCTCGTTTCTTTGAGTCAAGTCCATGTCAAAACAACTAAGAAGGGATCTTAAAACTTGCTACCAACATTTTTAATTGCACAAAGCAAGACAAAGGCCAGCACATGAAAGAAGCATAACTTTAAGCCGAAACATTGCAGAAAATTTGGTCAACAGACATGTTTATGGATTTATGGAAATACCAAGGTTCAAAGGGTTTATCTGAGAAGTATATCAAAACAAAGATACTACAATAGTTTATGAGTCATTCTTAATTATTTGAGTTTAGATCAATGGTGCAGCAAGACAATGATATGTTAATAGTGGAAGCGAGGTTAAATATTACAAGTGCAAGAGCAATTGCCTCGAAATCTAAAGCCACAAAATAGACGCCATGTTTTTAAACTCACAAATTTTCTTTGTACGAAATAGGAATACATGTTACCTTCAAATCAAGGACTTCAGAGCCTAAATATCAAAGGTTGTAATGCCTCACTTTTACAAATTTGAGAGACAAGTTTTGTGACAGGTTTGGTAGTCATAATCATGGTAAAAAGTCATCATCTTATACCCCTAGGAGGATCACTTCCTTGTCTGATTAATTTAAGTTTCGCTTGTTAGGTGACATACTTCCTAAATTAAACCTTACTCATAGAAGATGCACTTTCAAGTCGAGTCATTCTATTTAACCCTTAGGAGATGCATTTCCTTGTCCAACTAACTCAAGTTATGTTTTTTAGGTGACACACTTCCTGACTTAAATCTTCACTCCTAGATGATTCACTTTTTAGTCAAGTCATTTCATGTAACCCTTAGGAGACTCACTTCCTTGTTCAGGTAATTCAAGTTATGTTTGTTAGGTGACACAATTCCTAACTTAAATCTTTACTCCTAGAATATTCATTTTCTAGAAGAGTCATTCCATGTAAACCATAGGAGACACACTTCCTTGTGTGGGTAATTCAAGTTATATTTGTTAGGTGACAAACTTCCTAACTTAAATTTTTACTCCTAGAAGAAGCATTTTATAGTCAATGCATTCCACTTAACCCTTACGAGATACACTTCCTTGTCTGGGTAATTCAAGTTATGTTTGTTAGGCGACACACTTTCTAACTTACATTTTTATTCCTAGAAGTTGCATTTTCTAGTAGATTCATTCCATTTAACCCTTAGGAGATGACATTCATTGTCTGGGTATTTCAAATTTGTTTGTTAGGTGAAGCACTTCCTAATTTAAATTTTTGCTCCTAGAAAACACACTTTCTAGTCCAGTCATTCTATTTAACCCCTAGGAGATGAACTTCCTTGCCTAGGTATTTCAAGTTTCATTTGTTAGGTGATGCACTTCCTAACTTGAACCTTTATTTCTAGAAGACACGCCTTCTAGTTAGAATTCCTCACTTTAATTCTTAGGATATGTACTTCCTAGTCCTGGTCATTTAATTTTACTCTTAACTATTGGTCAGAATCTTGATTCATTATTGCATTATATATTTTACAAGAAGTGGTTATTGGGTTTGACACTCACAAAATTTTCTTGCTGATAGACAAGGGAAAAATTTCCTTCATGTTGTTTGAAACTTCACTTTAGGATCCTCTTTGAAAATGGGACTTTATTTTTTGATAAATGAGATTTCCCTTTATCATAACCTTTGTTTGGGATAATATTCGTTATAGTCTTGATTTTGATTTCAAGAGCTTGCCTGGAGAACAAAGTGAAGAAATATTGAAAGTTAGGATCCTGCCTGGAGAATAGATGAATAAATTATAAATCAGGAGTCTACCTGAACAATAGAGTTATGAAATAGCAAGTCAGGAGCCCACCTGGAGAATAGGGTGAAGCTTTTAAACTTTAAGTTCAAAGTTCAGAACTTCTACATAAAGAATATGATCATTTTTCAAGATTACCTCCAACTCCAAATTTTGTATGAAGAAAGGATTCACTTTTAGGTTCAACTCAAACACTTGAGAAAACATTCAAGACTCGGGATAAGAATCAAGAGATATTGCATAGATAGGACTTTTGTAATTTCATTTATCTTTTTAACTTATAATTTTCATTTTTTGATGTATTATAGAGCTGCATACCAGAATCTTGATAGGACCTCACTCAACTCTCTAACTCTGTATAGTCCCTCTCCTTTTCAATCCTAAAAACTACGTGTAACTGGATGCCCCCATAACTTGGAATAGGTAGGATGTAAAAATTAAAGACTCAATTGCACTCTATCTTATTTTCTTTCTTTTTAATGGGTCAAAATTTGGTCTCATTGACTACTTCCTTGTCTTCAAACACTTTGTGTTCACAATAAAAGAGGGGCATGATGTAGACACATAATTTTGCCCCTCCAAAAGTCAATTTTATCCATTTATCCCACCTTACCATGCAACCCACCCTATTGAATAACTTTCTCACAAAAATAACTAATTCTCAACAAAATATCCAACTATTAACAAATCCATAAAAAATTTTACACCACCCTACCCCCTAACCAACGCGCCCTCCCCTACCCCTTACAAACTCACATTTTTTGCACTCTTACTATAGTAGAATATATCTCACCCATAGACTCATTCCCACCTCACATAATATATTCACACATACCTCATAATTCTCAAAAATACACTCTAACACATACACAGTGGTATAGAGATTCATATACACACATAGAGCTGAGAAATATATAGTGAACTGAGAGAAATTGAGAGAGAAAAATTAATAGTGAGGGAGAGCGAGAGAGTATATAAAGAAAGGGAAAATCATGGGAGGAGGAAAGATGGAAAAGGGAAGAGAGAACGATAGTGGGCAAAGATGGATTATTCTAGTAAAATCTTCACCAGAATCATAGCTTCCTCATGGAATTTGACTACCTCTTTTAATAATCTGATTAAAACTAGCGACCAACAACTCAAATCCCATTGGAAAACCCATTCCACCCCTAAAAATTTGATAATCAGTGACCAAACATTAACTGCGGTAAGTCTTTCGCCAGAAATTCACAAGTAACACAGTGATTCGAATTTCTCTGAATTTTAGGTGATTTTCTAGCAAAAAAATTGGCTGGAAAACATTGGTCTTTTGTTTGTATTTTAGCATCAGTATTGTAGTCATGTTAGTAGGGCTTTCCACTGAGTTTCTAGTTTGATCAGGGTTTTCCTGGAAAGGTTAGTCGAGGTTCTCATCAATTCATGAAGCTCTATTTCAATCATGTAATTCCACACCTTAAAAGCTCAATTGGAGGTCCAACTATTAACTCTACTTTTTTTTATTATCTCAACGTGATTGATGATTTGATTTGGTGATGTATGTTGAGAGTATATGAACAATTTTGAATGTCATTGCCTTGATTTCAATCTTAAAATTAAGTAATTGCATGATTAGGAATAAGTTGGGACGGGAATTGAAATTTGATGAAGTAAATATTGATTTGTTTGGATTTTTTATTGTGGTTTGATTTAAAATGGATGTTAATTTTTTCAAACCCAATAGTATTATGTTTTAGACCGAGAATTGATAGCAAATCTTAGGTTTGGGGTAGGCAAAAGTAAGAGTTATGGATTGTTGAATATTTGAATGTGCGTGTGTGAATGGTTTTCTATTTTATCGCACAAAAACAAAATTATATTCATTTTCCAGGGAATGCCCTGAGGCACATTATATTTACTCACCGAGAAATGCCTTGAAGTATTATATATGTGAAGGAGGTTAGGGATGAAGACCCAAGGTATCGGATAAAGCATATTTAGGGTAATTAGAATAGTTTAGGTTTTTTTATTTCAATTTTTTTTATCTTGGTTAGTAATAAATTGAACTAGACACTATTTTTATAGTTTTGGATGTTTGACTATTCATTCTTTGGTTGTGTGTTTCGTGTGGTTTATGAATTTCATAGTGTTGTATTAGAGGATATACTTCAAAAAGCGATCATGGTTGAACCATGATACCGTGGCGTGCCTAACACTTTCCCCTCGGTGAAGAGAATTCCTTAACTAGAATCTATGTTCATGGACCAATTTTAAAGAGTTAAAAATTATTTTGAAAAAGAATTTTCAAAGGTGACTTGGCACACCAAATTCATGCCAAGTGGCGACTCTGAGTTTAAATGTAAAAAAATCCTTTTTGAAATAAAATTTTATCTTTTGTTACTTAATAATAAAAATTCTTTCAAATTTAAAATTAAATCTTTTTTTTGTAAAAAGGGGATGTGACATGGTGCAGCTGCTTTAGCGGCCTAGACACCGCTTTAGCGGACCCTTCCAGTCTAAGCAACTATAGCTAAAATATACATTTGACAGGTTAGCGATCATTGCTTTAGTGGTAAGGGGTTGCTTTAGTGGCCTCATGCATATGGGTTAGACCGCTAACGCAGTCAACCCACGCTTAAGCGATGACCGCTTTCTCGGTCATAGCTGGACAAGTATACGAATCCCTTTCCTCGAGTTTCTTTGATTCTTGAAACTTTGAGCCTTGGGTTAAGAGAGTTTTGGATGATTTCTTCCATTCTTGAGCTTGGGTAAGCTCTAAATCACTATTTCAATTATTTTACTTTGATTTATGTTGTTTAAAACTCTTTAAATTGATATTTTAAATTAGGATTAGGAATTTCGTCCTGAAAGGCCTATAAAGGTAATTTTTAAATTCAAACCTTGTTTTAACCCATTTTCACTTGGGTTTTCTTCTATGAATTTCTATAATCATGGGTAAGGCTTTCCTAAATAAAAATTATGATTTTTCCCTTTTATTTTAAAAGACTACTTCAGAGGTCCGTTATGACTCTGACTTTAAAATAGATAATATATGTATCGTTGCTTTTTTTAATGCATAAATTTTATATTTGTATACTTTAGTTGATTTTGAGTATATTCAAAAGGGTAAAACTCCGTGTTGAGGGCTTTAGGCCTAGATTTCAAAGCTGTGAGGTAGGTTATGGCTTAACTTTCTTCAAACTGGGTTGTATAGATAATAAGTATATAAAAGCATGCTATAGGCATGTGAAATCATCATGGAAGCCATATTTTGATGTTAATATTATTGTTGTGTGCCCGTGTAGGGATTATATTGTTGTTTATTGGTTACCTGAGATAGTATTGATGTTTGTTTCCCGTGTGAGGGCTCTTTAGACATTATTGAACTTGTAAGTGCATGTTATGCCTGTGTAGTTAACATATTGCCTGTGTAGGGGCTTAAACTAATAAATATGATATTAATGATGTCATATATGTAAATCTTTTTAATGGTACATTATTTATACAAGATTATGGATGGTAGATATATATTGAGTAGATTCTGAGCTCATATGTACATGTATTTAATGGATTTGAGATCTTCATACTATTTTGGTTGTGATAATTACATCCTCATATCATACATGCATTTATGAGACATTAGTACCATTGAGAAAACAGTAATTTTTGATAGAAATGAGACACTTTTTACAAAACCTTTTGTCGTAGTCCATTAGTCAAAAATAAGAATTTATTATTAAGATTGGGATTGAGTATATATGGGTTGAGAACCCCCTATGGGTCCTATCCGGACGTGCTAAGGCTTGGTAGGTGTATACGGAGGTTATGCGATAACCTCAATCATATTACATTATCATTATCATCATCATCATTCATTTTATACATTATGCGTCTTCAATGTTGTATATTTGTGCATTATTGGTCACTTGTATGTACAATGTAATACCTTTTTGTACCTATTTATTCAATTATGTGCTATAACTAGAACTATTCATGGAGATGGTGTGAGATATAATATGGGGATTTTCTGATTGTAGGTGATGTGCTCATTGTATATATTTATATACCTTATTTTCTACTTTGATCAGTCAACCTATGATACGTACTGAGTGAAAGTGGATTGTACCCATCCCTATTATGCCTTTTTGATAGAGATTTAGTTACGAGTGTGTAACATAGTAGCTGATATAGTGCGGTTGATCATTGTCATTTTTAAGGTATTGGTTGCTCTGTGTTTACAGATCAATACATAAACGTCCATATATATCTGAGAGGATATAAAATATCTATAGTAAACTTCCTTATTTTTGTTTCTTACTGTACGAGTTTTCCATATTCTATATTTTAAATTATTTTCACTCTTTTCGATACATATGGTGAGTAATAGATCCTGTAAGGCTAGGGATGCTGGGTTAGCATCCGAGAAGGAAACCCAGCATAGGGTATGAGTCATGGTTCATAGATGGGCTTAAGAAAGAGGAGGGGCATGAGGATCTACTCCTTTTAGAGGTAGAACAAGGGGGATCTCCCTTGAGCTTGATGTTAAGCATGTAGGAGATATAAGTCCTACTTAATTTAAATAAAGTATTTGTTTCTCAATCTTAGAGGGTTATTGATTCATTTACTGACTTATTTGATGGATTTTTCCTTAAGTATACATGGCGTTTCTCTTGCCTTAAGTATAGTACCTCCATCAGCACTAGGGTCTACCTATTGTGTTCCTCCGATTCTGAGGTGGCTCCTCCGTTGGCACTGACATTTGCTTATGGTATTCCAAAGGCTCTGAGTGTTGTTCTTCCTTCAGTACCAGTATCTAATTATGGTATTCTAAGTACAGAATTTTATCTTTTACCTATGTTACCCCCTTAGGTGGGATCATAGTCGACTAGATTCACTAAGTCTCCTATTGGTTTGAATATAGTTATGTGTTCTGAGGATCATAAAAGGTTTGAGAGATTTACTTGCTTGGGTTCACTGAAGTTCAATGGTGATATGGACAAAAATGACTATGATTTCTTGATTGAGTGTTGGGGGAATGGTATAAACTTTGATCGTTCATGTCGCACAGAGTTTCTTACACTACCTACTAGTTGAGAGATATAGCAGGGATTATTGGAGGTCACTTGGTAGTTGTAGACTCCTTGATTCACCAAATATTACTTGGGATCAGTTTTTGTTAAGGCCTTCTTGGACATGTTTGTGCCCTACAGTTTGAGGGTTCAGATGAGAGATGAGTTTTATCACTTAGAATAAGGCTCTATGACTATTTCTGAGTATAAGTATCACTACTTGAGACTACCCCTTAGTCGTAACACGGTGCTTGGAGTCACAAGAGACCCCAAGATAACCCATGGCCTGATATAATGCTTTGAATACTAAAGAAGTAATAATATACTGGGTGGAAGCTAAATTGAAATGAATAGGTAATAAATAATAATTAAAACAAAAGCTAAATACCTAGAGAAAGTATCTTTGATGATATCTTTAGAATTTGTGCTTGACATTGAGGAAGCATAATCATTGCTTTGGAGAAGAATAATCTCTTCTTTTCTTGTTTAAAGATAAGTGTCGGATTAAATGTTAACATCACGAGGTATTTGGTTGATTTATCCATTTATTTCATCCTTAAGATAGATAAAACGACATAGTTTTGGGGGTTAAAAGAGTGGGAAAAGACAAAAAAGACATTTTAAAAATGTGTAGAGAATTTCTAGTAATAGTCACAATGGATCAGGCTAAGACTCGTAGCATCTAACAACAAGTCGTGGCCTGGAGTCGTGACCTAAGGACCTAAGCCTTGGGTCCTTTATGTTATGACAACGACTTCTTTTCTGACGACTCATTTAGTCTGACCATGAGTCATTATGAAAGGTTATTTTTAAGGGGATGATTTCTCTGGTTCCTTACTATTATGTAGACAAGTTTTCACTATGATTCATTATTTCCTGACAATGATTCATTACCAAAGTCGATGTCACTGACAGTTTGATAGTTCATTATTCAATTTTCCATAACTTTTTACTATGATATCGGATTAAGGCAAGACTGGTGGGATTGGAAAAATAATTCAATTTTCTAGTTCTTACTGCATCTAGAGATAAAAAAACTTGGGGTGTTACAATATGTCCCCCATGGGGTCATTTGTCCCCAAATGAAATTGACTAAGCTGAAGCACTAGGGAAAAAGCTGCAATTTTACACTAAACTCCCATGTGTTAAACAATGAGTTGATAACTGAATCTATAACTATTACATAGACTCAAGAAAGCTCGTAAATTCATAATTTGACATGGAAATAGCTGGATTAACTGGGATAGAAAAAAAGTATTAATTTGGGGTGTTACAATATCTCCCCCTTAGGTTCATTCATCTCCGAATAAAACTGACTAAGCTTCTATGCTAAGGAAAAGCTAAAATTTTGCACTGAGCACTTACGAGCTAAACCATGAACTGATAATTGAATTTATAACTGATGCATAGACTGAACCAAACCCACGAATACATGCTATGAAATGAAAATAGATATATAGCTTGAGATGGAAAGAATTAATTAATTAAGGGAACTATTACCTTAAGTTGGAACTGAGTTCAAAGAGAAAAGATGGGGGTACTTGATCATCATATCTACCTCTACTTCCCAAGTAGCTCCCTCAACTGATAGATTGTTTCATAGAACCTTTACTAAAGAAACCTCTTTATTTCTCATCTTACGAATTTGACGATTAAGGATCTAAATAGGGATATCTTCAAAAGAGAGACTATCTTTCACGCCCA
Source organism: Capsicum annuum (assembly GCF_002878395.1). NCBI lineage: Eukaryota > Viridiplantae > Streptophyta > Magnoliopsida > Solanales > Solanaceae > Capsicum > Capsicum annuum. The sequence goes on from NC_061111.1 coordinate 72,931,300, forward strand.
CACTCTCTGAAGGAATGACTGATATTGGGTCACCAATTTATTACTTTAATAAGGAATCATGGATGACTGGACGCATTGATGCTAACTCTATATGCAATTCCAACTCATAAGCTACCTTACCATAGTGACTCAAATCTTATAAGAACTAACATAGTGGGGATTGAGCTTTCCATTCTTACCAAATCTCTTCACCTTTTTCATGGGAGAAATCTTCAAGCAGACAAAATCACCAATATCAAACTCAAGCACCCTTCACCTCACATCTACATAATATTTCTTATGGCTATGAGCAGTTTTTAGTCTTTCTCTAATCAACTAAAATTTCTCAATCGCTTTATGTACCGAATCTAGCCTTATCAAATAAGCTTCACTAACCTCAAACCAACCAATAATAAATATACACCTTCTACCATACCGAGCTTTAAATGGGGCCATCTGAATACTGGAGTGATAGTTGTTATTATAACCAAACTCAATCAAAGGCAAATGTTCTTTACAAATACCCTTGAAATTAATCACGGATGCTCTCAACATATCCTCTAATGTTTGAATGGTCCTCTTTGCCTGACCATCTATTTGTGGATGAAAGGTCTCACTAAGATGCACTTGGGTACCAAGACCCTTCTGAAAATTCTTCCAGAATAAAGAGGTAAACTAGGTACCTCTATCTAAAATAATAATCAGCGGAACCCCATGAAATTTCACCAACTTGCTAAGATAGAGCTTAGTATAATCTTTGGCTGAATCTGAAGCGTTAACTTGCAAGAAATAGGCTGACTTATCCATTCGGCCCACAATTACCCCAATAGAATCATGTTGTCGATGAGTATGAGGAAACCCTATAATAATTTCCATATTCACCACTTTCCACTTCTAAGTAAGAATGGTGATCTCCTAAAGCATACCACCAAGTTCTGGTGCTCAACATTAACATGCTGGTAATTTGGACACTTAGCCACAAATTCCATGATATTCTTTTTTAGGCTATTCCACTAATAGATCCAAAAATCATGGTACATCTTAATGGATCCTGGGAGAATAGAATATCAAAAATCATGAGAGTTTGATAACATTCAATGTCTCAAGTCACCTATATTTGAAACAATGTATACCCTGATAGCGAACAACACCATCTCCCCTTGAAAGAAAACTTCAACCTTCTAATTATGAACTGCTTCTTTGAACCTAAGCAAATTAGGATCCCTATCTTGCTTTTCCTTCACATCAGCTACCAATGAAGATTTTGAACTATTCTAAACCAAGATATTGCCTTCGGTTGATTCAACTAAACAAACCTTGCAAGTTGATAAACCTCTCAAGCTAACTCTTTCTTCTCATTATCAATGTGAGCAACACTACCCATAGACAACCCACTAAGGGCATCATCCACAATATTGGCCTTACTCAGGTGGTACAAAACATTTATATCGTACTACTTTAACAACTATAGCCACATTCTCTATCAAAGATTTAGATCCTCCTGGTTGAACACAAACTGAAGACTCTTGTGATCAGTGAACACATCAACATAAACCCCATAAAGATAGTGACTCCTAATATTTAAGGCAAAAACAACTACCGCAAACTCAAGATTAAGAGTCTGGTAGTTCGTCTTATGAGGTTTGAGTTATCTAGAGGCATATGTTATAACCTTGCTCTACTGCATTAGCACACAACCAATACCAACTCTAGAAGTATCACAATAAACTACAAAACCATTTGAACCCTCTGGTAGAGTCAAAATTAGAGCGAAGGTGAGTCGAGTCTTCAACTTCTGAAATCTTTTCTTGCAAGAATTGAACCACTAAAATTTGACCTTCTTTTGAGTTAGTCTAGACCTGAGAGAAGCAATAGAGGAAAATCCTTCAACAAACCATCTGTAGTAGTGGCTAAACCTAAGAAACTCCTGATATCTAATAGATAAATAGGTCTAGGCTCGTTCCTCACTGCTTCGATCTTTTTAGGATCAACTCGAATGCCTTCACTAGAATTAATATAAGTAAGAAATACTACTAATTTCAACTAGAATCCACGCTTTCTAAACTTAGCAAATACCTAGTGATCTTTAAGAGTCTGCAAGATAATTCTTAAGTGATTTGTGTGTTCATCCCCACTCCGAGAATAAATGAGTTTGTAGTCAATGAAGACTATAACAAACATGTCTAAGTATTTCTTGAAAACCCTATTCACAAGTCCATAAAAGCTATAGGAGAATTCGTTAGTCCGAAAGACATGACAATAATCTCAAAGTGACCATACCGAGTTCTGAAGGATGTTTTTAGAATGTCACTTCTCTGACTTTGAGCTGATGATAATTGGATTCGAGTTTTATCTTAGAGAAATAATTGGAACCCTAAAGTTAGTCAAATAAGTAATCAATCATGGGGAGTGGATACTTACTCGTGACAGTGACTTTGTTCAACTAATGGTAGTCGATGCACATTTTGAGAGAACTATCTTTCTTGGATATGAAGAGAAGTGGAGAACCCCATTGAGAGACATTAAGCTTTATAAAACCCTTGTATATGATATCTTTCAATTTCTTCTTTAATTCCTTAAGCTCGGCTTGAGCCATTCTATATGGTAGAATTAAAATAGGCTGGGTATCTGAAAAAAGATCTATTCCAAAGTCAATTTCCTTTTCGAGAGAAACTCTGAGTAAATATTCAAGAAATACCTATAGAAATCCTTTTACTAATATAACTAATTCAAAACTTGGGGTTTTGGAACTTAAGTCCTTGACTCAAACAAGATGATAAGTTCACCCCTTGGAGATCATTTTCCTTGCCTTAATAAAATAGACAAATTGACCTATAGGCGCTAAGGTACTACCCTTCTACTCTAAGACTCGTTCATTTGGAAATTGGAACTAGAATACTCTATTTCTATAATCAACTGAGGCATAGCAAGATTGGAGCCAATCTATGCCAAGAATATTATCAAAATTGGTCATGTCTAACTCTACAAGATTGATTGAGGTGACTTTCTTAGATACTGTGATTGAGCAATTTCTATTTACCCATATGGCTATGATCGAACTATCAACTAGAGTAGAAATTGAGAAGGGTTCTGTGAGAATTTTGGGGTTGACACCAAAATCTACTACTATATAAGGAGTCACAAAGTTAAGTGTGGCTCTGAGGTCTAACAATGCATAAACATGAATATGAAAAACTTGAAACATACCAGTGAACATATTAGGGGACCTTCCTAATCTTGTCGAGTCTAAAGGACATAGAACCTACCCTATCGCTGTCCACTAGTTGCAATAGAAGTGGCACCCTGCTGAGTTGGGTGGCCTAGTAGAGCGGTTGAAGAATTAGATTGACTTGGCTGAAAAATATCCTTACCTCTTTGTGCAACCACTAGACAATCCCTCACTCTATTTCCTAGCTTGCCACACCTAAAATAAGAATCACTACTTACCATGCACTCACCCTTGTGGTTCCTACCATATTTTTTGTAAATTAGGTTGGTGAGAACACTATTCTTACTACCTTAGGACTTAGAGCCTGGCACTATATTATAAGTATCCTGCCTGAACTTGGGCACTGGAGCACTGGTGAAAGATGTGGCTAGATCTGAAGATTTATGGTAGAACTAAGAATGATTTCAAATATCTGACCTCTACTGAGAGAAATTAAAAACACCATTTTTGGCTCTTTTACTCTACCTTTCGTACTCTTTGGTCTTTTCCTCCTTAATCTATTGATCATGAAACATCAATTTAGAGATGACCATCTCCTTGACCAACTTTGTCGTCCTACACTATTTGACTACTACTTCAGAAACCTGACACAAATTTGTTCATTTGGGCCTTAGAGTCCACAACCATAGTCGGAGCATAATTTGCCAGCTGAGTAACCTTGAGTAAATACTACTTCACACTTATATTATGCTTCTTCGGGTCTATAAACTCCTACACCTTACCTTTCCTCAACTCAAGTAGGAAGAACCTATTCAGAAATGCAGCAATAAACTTATCCCACTCTACCGACCCTGCATCTGCACCTTTGTCCTCCTTCTACTGCTTGAACCATGTGTAAGCCTCTCCCTATAATTGATAATAAACCAAATCAAAACTCTCAACTAAGGTGACATGCATGATTTTAGTGACCTTTTGAATACTATCCAGGAACTTTTGTGGGTCTCTTCAAGCTTACACCCAAAGAAAATCAAAGCATTCATCTGAGTGAAGTCCTAGACTCCATCTTTTATCGCATTCATAGCTGGAATGACTGGGGAAACAACTTGATAATTATTTTGGGTTGTCAATGATAGGGCTAGTGCTATGAAAGTTTCCCTAAATTCAGCATGGATACCTGCTCCTTCAGAGGATCTTTCGAAACTAGCGGTAGTGCTTGTTGATTCATATTCATCCTTCCATTAGTTCTCTTGGGAGATATTTTCTATAAATGGGTAGAATACATGTTAGAAGAAGAATTTTAATAGAGTTCACACTTTATAGCACGACATAAGTAATGAAAGAAGTGAAACTTTTCCTAAGACATTTCATAGCCTCACACTCTTAAGTATGGCGGGCTTTACACCCAAGAGTAAGACTCTACATAATACGACTTTCATATATTGTAGGATACTTTAAACCTATTTCTCTGATACCTAGTTTGTCATGACCCAAGACTACCCTTAGTCGTAAAACGGTGCTTAGAGTTACAAGTGACCCCAAGCTAGCCCATGGCTTGGCATACCACTTTGAATACTAAAAAAGTAAAAAAATATTGGGCGGAAGCTAAATTAAAATAAACTGATAATAAATAATAATGAAATCAAATGATGAATAGTACAAATAATACTATCTACAAATACTCAATATGCTAATAATTTAAATGTTTGTCTGAAAGCCTCTAACTCATATGTGTTGCTGGATATTGCTCAACTTATACGTCAATTTAAGTGAAAGACAGTCATTCAATATATTTACTCAACTAGGAGTCGAGTTTGAATCCATGAGGAACAATGTGAGTGGCGATTGAGTAAGTCCAAAATAATAGTTATTTGCTAGGGTCAAACCTATGGTACAAAATGGTTTAAGGGGTTTTCAATCTTGTTTGATGTAAAGGAAACTCTTGGGCTTCTAAGGGACTAATTCAAGACAAAAAACAATTAGAGTATAATCAATTAAAATGGATCTTGGGACTATGCGTTACTAGGAGCAAGCTATTCTTGGGAACATGATAATGCGATCCAGATTCTAATTGTTGATGAGGTGGTAGGCTATGTTTAAGGTATTTGAGGCCAGTGTTTCAATAAAACCTCAAAGATGTCACTTATTGACCCTTTCGAGTACCTAAAAAGTGTGTCAAATAAAGCCACCCAATACCTCAATTAGGTATCCCTATTTCTAGGATGATACCCATGGTATAGTCAACCTCCTAATCACCCATATGTCAAAGATAATGAAAAACTTGCAAGACATACCTATAAATTGTCTATTATTTCCTTTGTTCCACACATCCCTCTTTTAGGAATGAGGTGGGTTCCTAAAGTTCACCCAAACCCTTCTTTCAAGGATGGTTTAAGCTTTCAAGAGCTTAAGATTTTTATCCATCAAACCTATTTGGGTATTTGGGGCTTTCACCAATAAAGCCCAACCAATTTATTCAAGAAATAGTAGAACCCACACTATAAACTAGTAAATACACAAACAAATCAAATTCCACATATATTTACACCCTAATCTAGCATAATCCCAAGAGGTAGATCTAGCATATCATACAGATAATGAAAACAAATATACCAAGATATCCATCAAAGTTATTCATAAAAAAATAAATATAGAAAAAACCATACTTTAGACTCAAATTAATATTTAATAGACAAAGCAAAATCTACACTTCAAGCTCCTCTAATTTAATCCTATCTCAAATTAGTGTAAATTTAATTCCAAGCTCCAAGAAATTACAAAACCCTAAACTAAGGATGGGAGGTAAGGTTATGGAATGATGGATCTAGAATGAAGAGGTTTTGAGACTTAAATGGGATTTAGGTTTCGCCTGTTCAGAATGACATTTATACCTTTGGGCTATTTTTCGCCCTCACGTGGTTCGTGGAAGATTGGTCGAGATTGCATTCACCGCGATTGTGGGTAGTCCACTGTGATCACAGTTAGTTGAATAGCTTGACTCGGTACAATCGTGAGCTAATACCTGTGATCACGTTAACTAAGGGATAGATCCTGATGCTACTCTAGGTTTTCCAGCTCTTGCCCTTCAATTCCCTTTTTGATCCTTTTCAGATCAAGTTTGCTTCTTTTCTTCTCTACATTTGTATACCTGTAAAATATGGGAATTAGTACATTTAACCTAAAATATATCTTACTTTACATTCAAATCATAGTAGTATGCATGAATGTTGAGTGTAAATGAGTAGTAAATTCACCACTCATCATTGGACAAGCCCCAAATTAACTCCAACTATTTGGAACTAAAAAGATATTAAAAATAACTAGTAATGAATATCCCTTAAATAATGTGGACTCACTAAACACTACTTCTACATATGGTATGAACTGTACTAAGAGCAATCCGAATGCTGAGCATCAAAACCTATATTATAAGACAATATAGCATATAAGACAATATAGCACAAAAAAGTATATGATAAGTACTTTGAATGTATTGAGTATGTGATATTGGAAAAATAAATAATATAAGCTAAACATGAATGCATCAAGCATGGTGAACTGATACAAGACCAAGTCTAAACATGTATGAAATGGAAACTAAATTACTAAATACAATGTGATGTAAGATAAAAAAATTGAAACATAAATTGTGGACTTTGGGAGCTAGCATTAACTAGCATACCCTAATCTGAGCTGATCGGGGTCCAGTCTTTAATCCCAATTGGATAGGTGTTTAGTACCTTGCCAAGGGTACAAACACTGACTGGCGTGGATTAACTAAATTGATGTCTCGAAGGATGAGGGTGTTCTTTCTCAATTGGTGGGTGACCCCTTATAACCTATGGTAGTGTCGTAGTTCTCAAACTTAGGGACTACTACTAAAGGTCTCAGTCCTAATTGATGGGTATGCCTTCATCCCTGTGATCATTTGGTGCTAAGTACTACTTCCAACTGAAAGACACTTATAACTATATGCTCAATACTAAACTAAAATTAACAATATATGCAAAATCTAAAGTACTTAAGGATATGTAAACTGATGTATACATGAATTCCTAGGTATCGAGTGTTTATAACCCACCAGCTCTGAATGCAACTAAATATTAAAATATCAAAATATAAACATAATAGAGAATTTCATAACTCAAACTCAAGAATTAATATTTTTACAAGAATATTGGGATTTCATGTCTTTGAGTATGGTAAGATGATTACACTTATGGGAAACACATATTTATGGTTTAATTCAAGAAACAAATTGAAGAATTATGAAACTCATGCTTTTCATGGAACCCTAAACTTGAAGGGTGAATTTAACTTGAGTTTTGGATGAATATTTAGGAACAATGGGTGAAAGGAACACATTGATGAAATCCCACAAAACTTGAGATGAAATCTTAGATGAACTCTTTGGATTTTGTGATTGAAGTTGAGGAACCCTAATATTGGATTTAGAGAAGAATAATATATTTTTTTATTGTTTGAATATAAATGTCAGATGAAATTTTGAGATCATGAGGAATTTGGGGGGTTAGCCTTTATTCAGCCTCAGGATAGGTAAGATAATTTAGTTTTATGGTTATAAGAGTGGGAAAGGTCCAAAAAAACCCTTTTAAAATTTATAGAGAATTTTTAAAAATATTCGTGATCGATCAGGCTACAAATCGTAGGGTCTGACCATGAGTCATGGCCTGGAGTCGTGACCTAAGGACCTCAGCCTTAGGTCCTTACTATTATTACAACAACTCCTTTTTGGACGACTTTTTTAGTCTGACCATAAGTCGTTATGAAGGGTCATTTTCAAGGGGATGAGTTCATTGGTTCCTTACTATTGTGAAGATGATTTTTCACTATGACTTGTTGTGTCCTGACAACAAGTCATTGCCAAAGTCATTGTCATTGGAAGTTTGACAATTCCTCAATCAATTTACCATTACATTTTACTACGATATTGGATTAAGGAAAAACTGATGGTGTTGGAAATCTAATTTAATTTTCTACCTCTTGGTGAGTCTAGAATTCAAAAATACTTTGGGTATTACAATAAGACACATTTCTATACCTTTTCTATATATTCTATTGCTAGTATTACCACCTAGTCTAAGAAGATTTGAAAGTTTGAGTAATACCCTGTATGTTTCTAAGCTAGGAGACAAACCATTTTTCCTACGTATGAAACCTCCTATCCTGTGAGTAGAATTTTAGTGCATGACTTACAATGAGTATCCTAGTGATAAGATAGCTTATGATACATTAAGCATGTTCATATGAGTCACTTAAGGTAATACAAAGTAAGAGTTTTTGAATCCATCAAGTTTTAGTGTTCGATTTTACAAGGGTCATCTTTGAATGAGTATAACCAGATGTTAATGTGGTGTTTCTGCATACTTATATCCACTAAATTGTAGATAATTGAATTAGGTTTTCAACGATACCAATTTTTCCTTAATCCAATACCCGAGCGAAAAGTTATGCCCATTTTTGTGAGAGACAGTAAGGATAGACGATTGGTTAGGCGCCGCCCAACCAAACTTAGGCGACTGGTTAGGTGCCACCTAAGTCAGTTCCAATGCCAAAAACACTCCATTGTGAGTTATTTTGAGGGTAATTAAGTCTTTTAAACTCCTTACACATCCCTAAACTTAACTCAACGAAATATATAGCTTCTAAACACATTACAACCCTATTAACATCTCAAAGCTCATCATCCAAGAGTATATCTCATGAAAGTTATGTTGTTAGTTGAAAAACATGATATTTAGATGGATTGATAAAATGCAAGTATGAAATCCACCTATGCCTTAAAGAATGCATGCAAGGTGTTCGATAAAATGCCTAGTATATTAGAACTTCATATTTACATCATTTCATGATATCTAAATAACAAGTTCATGTTAGTCATACACCCCAATATGAATTTCCATGTAAATTATGTGTTGTTATTGTTGTGGTATAAAGCATGTACGATAATAGAGATATAAATTATGTACACAAAATATATCCATGCTTTCCCTACTATGTTTGAGATGTTGAATAAATACATGAAGTATAATATCCCCAAATCATTACAATATGAACTAAACGTTACATGTTGCCGTTCCCTTGCGCTTGAATGGTTTCCAAGCGATTGCTATGAATAGTATATGTTGTAGGAATGCCCATGATATTAGAATGTGAGATTTATGACTTGATTATAAGCATTCCTATTCATGATAGATATTATGATGACCATGTACTTCATGAAATCCCCCACTCATGTATTATGAATTTTTATTGATGGTCATGTACTCAAGAAATTCAAGTTGTGTCAGTTTCCTTCCATCGAGTCCTAGGGGTACTTGTACCCAAAAAATATAGTTGTGTGCCTAGAGCCATGTCATGTTTTCACGATACTCTCAGTCAAGCCATGATCTATAGAATTCAGTTAGTCATGTGACTCAGGAAAACTCAGAAATCTCAGTAATCTCAGTATCCCAGTAATCTCAGTAATCTCAGTGCTTGTAACCTCAGCAACCTTAGTATTCATAGTCAATCTCAGTAACTTCAGTACTCTCAACCAGTCCTCAGAATTTAGTACATTCCGTCAGTCATTGGAATCCAGTAAACTTAGTTTAGCTCTGCTAAATAATACCACTAGTATCAGTCCAGTTAATCAGTATCAGTTCAGCTAATTAGTTTACTTTAATTATTCAGTCCAGCTTAGTTATTCAGTTCAGTGTCCTTCAGATGGAGTAGAAGTTAGCACCGAGTGAACCCAAGGATGGGAACTCACCCGCCAGTTCAGGGTGTGATTCTTAGTAGTCATCCTTGTATTCCAGAACTACATAGCTAGTGTAGGTTGAGATATCTTAACTCGTCAAATTAGGGTTGATGAGGTGGCTTAACCCGTTAGTTTAGGATTCCCACCGTTCTCATTTGAGTACCTACCAATATAGGGTTCTCACAGCTGTCCTTACTAGTGGCGCGGTATCGACACCCCTCTAGTCAGGGCAGTGATTCGACTCCAGCTTAGCTATTATAGCATATTTGGGGCATGTCGGTTAGATAACTACTTCCCATAGTTTTAGTTACAGATTTCAAGACTATCAGCTATAGCTACCTAGTCTCAATAAAGAACTCAGATAGTTCTTTAGATTTTAGTATATCAGGACTGTCAGATACAGTCAACTCAGAAATAGAATTGAACTCAGATAGTTTTCTTCATATTTATGGACTGTCAGATACAGTCACTTATGCTATAAATCATAAAAGTTATCAGAACTCATGCTATCAGTACTCAGCTTCAGGACTGTCAGATATAGTCAATCAGACCAGTTCTTCATAATTCAAACTGTTAGAAATAATCATTCCTTTATCAGTAATATAGTATCAGTTTCCCAGAATTCAGTAATACAGTATCAGATCTATCACTTATTAGTAATTTACATATCAATATCAGTAAACTTAATCTTTCAGAATCTCATTATCAGTACACTCATGTTGTCAGTATTCAGACTCAGTAGTCAGTATCTCCACGAGTTCAGTTACAGTTACGTATGCATATGTACTCTCACCTTCATATCAGTCAGTATTTTTCATGAATATAACCCTTTGTATTTAGCCTACCTCACTCATATACTCAGTACATTTAGACGTACTGACGCATTTGTTCTATGGTGCTTTCTCTTATATTACACCATAGGTTCAGAGGCATGAGCTCTAAATCAGCAGTAGATTCTAGGATCAGCAGTCAGAGTTAGACGTGAGTCCTCCTCCTTCGAGGAAATGATTATTCCATTTCTATTTTAGTTTTTAGTTTATTTCAGTAGTTGGAGTTAGTTGGGGATATGTCCCATCAACTCCTTATTCAGTTTAGTTAGAGGCTTTCAGACTAGATGTCAGATTAGCTGTTCAAACTTCAATATTTATGTTTCTTTTTTGGTATTATTATACCATATTTTCTAGATATGTATCAGTATTGAACCTTATGGCCTTACAGTTTATGTTTCTGCATATTTTTTAAGATATTATGCAGTTTACAGGGACAGATATCAGTCATAGGTTAGCTTGTGGTCCCTCGAGTCATGAGCACCATGTAGCATTCTGGTTCAGCGAATCAGGGCATTACAAACTTGGTATCAGAGCTAAGTTTCAACAGTGTCCTAGAAAGTCTAAAAGCTGCATCAAGTAGAGTCTAGTACATGGGCGTGTTGTGCACCACACTTATATGCAAGAGGCTATGAGATGTTTTAGGAACAGTTTCCCTTGTTTCATGTCTCAAGATCGTGCTATAGAAAGTTTCTTTAAGAAAACCATGTAGATTCATATCATGAACCCCTCATGTTCACTTTACCTTACTTTCAAGGTAATAGAAATAGTGAAGTTCAAAGTCCTAAAGACAGGGCTTTCTCAGATAGTCCCTACGGTCAGTTATGACATTAGCAACAGACTCAAACATTATCCCATCAGTTCATTATTGTTCCAAGGTCGTACAAATTTTATTCATGATCATGAGAACTCATTCTTGAACCTAGAAGTTTAGCAGTAGTAGAGTTGGGATAGTATTATTCTATCAGATTATGTATTCATGGGGATTAGATCAGTAGGCTTGAATAGTATGAGCTAAACACTTAAGTTTATTGACTCAAAATTAAGCATGAAGGTGTTCATGTGATATTAGCAATATATGAGGAAACAGAATCGGATGATGTGTTTAGTAAGACAGGCAGGTGCTGAACAGAATATAGGTATGTGATAGTAGATCAAGTGACCAACTCAAACTCTCAAGATTCCAGTAGTAGTTCCAGTATATATAGAAAAGCAGTAAGGGAAGATGATTCCCAACCCATCCTCTTCTCAGTACAAAGATTTGTACTTTAGCTATCACGAAATCCACTCAGGGATTGCATACTAACTTTATGGTCACGAACTATAATCATGTAAGAATTCAATTTCCAGCATAAAAAGTCCCTTTTACTCCACAGTACGAGTCATGTTCCATGAGAAAAATCTACTTTTACACACTTTCCATGGGATTATGTGCGCCTTCAGTTCCCAGTATAAAGGGTTCAGTTCCAGCTCCCTAGTATTAGAATCATGTCCCACAGTACAGAAAACTCTAGACTCAGGTCATGCAGCTCATGACTCATATACGCATATCATGCTTTCCAGTATACTTAGCTTTCATGACTCATGCTATGCCCCTACAGATCAGATACATTTAGACTATGTCATGTATATCCTCAGTTCAGACCTTATTGGTAAATCCAAACTATTAATATTTTATTCCCCAAGTTTCAGTCATGTGTCAAGTTTAGTATGTATCTATTCATATTTCAGGTCCTCCTAATTTACTCCTCCAGTTAGCTCTCCTTATGGAATAGTGTAGTGATGAGCAGTTGTTTAGATAAGAGTAGATTATTGCATGCTTACTTTGGATGAGGGTATAGATGTGAAGATAGGCTTGAATTTCATGATAAATATGCAAGTAAACATCTAGCAAGGGGTCGTATTTAGAAGTTGGGAAAGTACAAAGTTTAAGTGTACATTTAGATCTTTGACTTATGTCGGTCCCCAGCATGTAGCCATCAAAAACTCAGTTGCCAACTCAATTATCGTTTCAGTATCCAGCACTCAGTGATCAGTGTTCAGTCCTTGAATTCAGTGCTTCTGTACTAGCTATAGGCTTAGTTATAATGTCATCTTCAGTTCAGTAACCAAATTTGAAACTCAGTTCAGTTCCAGACATGCTTGACCATAGCATTCAGGTTATCAGTACTCAGTTATCAGTGTTTCAGTACCCCAGTTTATAGAATACCTCAGAGCCATGTTGTATGCTTCGTCTCGTATTCGAAAATAATACAGACTTTATGAATCCATGATCAGATACCTCATTCTACTTAGTTAGTCCTTATCTCTTATGCATAAAACTCAAAAAATCTCAGCCCAACTATTCAAACTAAGTACAGTTTAGCTTTGCAGATCCAGTATTCAGCTATCAGTTATTCATTTAATCAGATAAGTTAGTGTATTTATGCACTCGTGTTCATTTCAGTTCATGTATCATGTCTCAATTTTAGATCCTAGCTATTCAGTCATGACTCAGTTCCTAGGTGCCTTGCGCATCGCCTCAATTTCCCTTAGTAGCTTATCCAAGTTAGTATTCTTTGAGGGACATAATGTCCCAAGGTGGAGATACATCATACCCCCAAACTTTCATGATATAAACATGCTGTTCTATTTTCTTTTAATGAATCCAATTTGGAGAAGGGGTACTCATAAGTTAACCCTCAAACTCCAACTTCAGTCGTACGCCATATTTTAAGATTTAGTTTTGATATGATATTCAGTATATCTACCACGTCCCAGACTTAGTTATGTTCTCATGTTTTCGATCATGCATATGGAGTAATTAATCTCAAACTTATTGGTATTATCAGTTCAAGGTAATAGTTTTTCTTAAACTTACTCGTTCTCATGTTCATATTTCAGTGTCAAACTTGATATTTAGTTCCACGCTCAGTTTTTAGTTCAAACTTGATACCTTTACCATTGCATGTTCATGAGTAAGTTTAGTCATGAATTCACGCATCAGATATGTGTGATCAGCTCATTAGTACTTTCAGTCATGCATTCACGTATTATGCCAGTCATATAATCATGGATCAAATATGCAAGGATTCAGCCTTTCAGTTGTGCATCAGATATGCATTCTCATTCTGAGAAAACTTACTTTATTAGAATCCTCAGTCTTATATTCATGAATCAACTTCCCGTGCATCAGATATGCATGTTCAGTATGTTTTGCTCAGCTTTCAGTCATGCAAGTAATGAACCCATGTTTTAGTAGTGTATGTCTTGTACGTACTTAATCTTATCATCTCTCCCGCTTCATTTAATTTCTATTCGAGGACGAATGTTCCCAAGGGAGAAATATTGTAATACCCTGTATGTTTCTAAGCTAGGAGACTAACCATTTTTCCTATGTATGAAACCTCCTATCCTGTGAGTAGCATTTTAGTGCATGACTTACAATGAGTATCCTAGAGATAAGATAGCCTATGATACATTAAGCATGTTCATATGAGTCACTTAAGGTAATACAAGCTAAGAGTTTTTGAATATATCATGTTTTAGTTTTTGATTTTGAAAGGGTTATCTTTGAACGAGTATAACTCAATGTTAATGTGGTATTTTTCCTGATTTAGACCAGCCAAATTGTAGATAATCTAATTAGCTTTCTAACGATGCCAATTTCTCCTTAATCCAATACCCGAGCAAAAAGTTAAGCCCATTTTCATGAGAGACAGTAAGGATAGGCGATTGGTTAGGCGCCGCCCAACCAAACTTAGGCGATTGGTTAGGTGCCGCCTAAGTCAGTTTTAATGCCAAAAATACTCCGTTTTGAGTTATTTTGAGGGTAATTAAGTCTTTTAACACTCCTTACACGTCCCTAAACTTAAACCTACAAAATATATAGCTTCTAAACACATTACAACCCTATTAATATCTCAAAGCTCATCATCCAAGAGCACCATAGGAGAAAAACAACTAGGGTTGCACAATCAAGCTTGAAGATCAAATTTTAAGGAAATTCCTCCATCAATCATCGAGAATCTCCCTTCCAAGGTATGCGTAGTGTTCATCCACGGATTCCTTTCGTCCGTGGAGTTCAAGAATCAATCTTTAAAATACAAAAGCTTGGTTGATTGTGGTGATATGATCATACCCATGTTGATGCTTGTTTGTTTTACTATATAATATTATCGTGACTGTATATCTCATGAAAGTTATATTGTTAGTTGAAAAACATGATATTTAGATGGATTGATAAAATGCAAGTATGAAATCCACCTATGCCTTAAAGAATGCATGCAAGGTGTTCGATAAAATGCCTAGTATATTAGAACTTCATATTTACATCATGAAATGATGTAAATATGAAGTTCTAATATACGAGTGTATGACTAACATGAACTTGTTATTTAGATATCATGAAATGATATCTAAATAACAAGTTCATGTTAGTCATACACTCCAATATGAATTTCCATGCAAATTATGTGTTGTTATTGTTGTGGTATAAAGCATGTATAATAATGGAGATATAAATTATGTACACAAAATATATCCATGCTTTCCCTACCATGTTTGAGATGTTGAATAAATACATGAAGTATAATATCCCCAAATTATTACAATATGAACTAAATGTTACATGTTGTCATTCCCTTACGCTTGAATGGTTTCCATGCGATTGCTATTAATAGTATATGTTATCGGAATGCCCATGATATTAGAATATGAGATTTATGACTTTATTATACGAATTCTTATTCATGATAGATATTGTGATGACCATGTACTTCATGAAATCCCCCACTCATGTATTATGGATTTTTATTGATGGTCGTGTACTCTAGAAATTCAAGTTGTGTCAGTTTCCTTCCATCGAGTCCTGGGGGTACTTGTACCCAAAAAATATAGTTGTGTGCCTTGATTCATGTCATGTTTTCATGATACTCTCAGTCAAGCCATGATTTGTAGAATTCAGTCAATCATGTGACTCAGGAAAACTCAAAAATCTCAGTAATCTCAATAATCTCAGTGCTCAGTAACCTCAGCAACCTCAATATTCACAGTCAATCTCAGTAACTTCAGTACCCTCACCCAGTCCTCAGAACTTAGTATATTCTGTCAGTCATTGGAATCCAGTAAACTTAGTTTAGCTCTGCTAAACAATACCACTAGTATCAGTCCAGTTAATTAGTATCAGTTCAGCTAATTAGTTCAGTTCAGTTATTCAGTTCAGCTTAGTTATTCAGTTCAGTGTCCTTTAGATGGGAGTAGAAGTTAGCACCGAGTGAACCCAAGGATGGGAACTCACCCACAAGTTTAGGTTGTGATTCTCAGTAGTCATCTTTGTGTTCTAGAAATACGTAGCTAGCGTAGGTTGAGACATCTTAATCTATCAGATTAGGGTTGATGAGGTGGATTAACCCGTCAGTTTAGGGTTCCCACTGTTCTCATTTGAGTACCTGCCAATATGGGGTTTTCACAACTGTCCTTACCAGTGGTGCGATATTGACACCCCTCCAGTCGGGGCAGAGATTAGACCCCATCTAAGCTATTATAGTGTATTTGGGGCATGTCGATTAGATAACTACTTCCCACAGTTTCAGTTACAAATTTTAGGACTATTAGCTATAGCTAACCAGTCTCAGTAAAGAACTCAGATAGTTCTTCAAATTTTAGTTTAGCAGGACTATCAGATACTATCAACTCAGAAATAAAATTGAACTCAGATAGTTTCCTTCAGATTTATGGATTGTCAGATACAGTCACTTATGCTATAAATCACAAAAATTATCAGAACTTACGCTATCAGTACTCAGCTTTAGGACTGTCAAATACAGTTAATCAGACCAGTTCTTCATAATTTGAACTGTCAAAAACAATCATTCCTTTATCAGTAATATAGTATCAGTCTCCCAGTATTTAGTAATATAGTATCAGAGCCATCACTTATTAGTGTTTTACATATCAATATCAGTAAACTCAGTCTTTTAAAATCTCATTATCAGTACACTCATGTTGTCAGTATTCAGACTCAGTAGTCAGTATCTCCATGAGTTTAGTTACAGTTACGTATGCATATATGTACTCTCACGTTCATATCAGTTAGTATTTTTCATGCATATAACCCTTTGCATTTAGCCTACCTCACTCGTATACTCAGTACATTCAAACGTACAGATGCATTTGCGCTATGGTGCTTTCTCTTATGTTACACTATAGATTCAGAGGTATGAGCTCCAAATCAGCAGTAGATTCCAGGATCAGCAATCAGAGTTTGACGTGAGTCCTCATCCTTTGAGGACATGATTATTCAATTTTTATTTCTGTTTTCAGTTTATTTCAATAGTTGGAGTTAGTTGGGGACATGTCCCATCAACTCCTTATTCAGTTCAGTTAGAGGCTTTCAGACTAGATGTCAGATTAGATGTTCAAACCTCAGTATTTATGTTTCTTTTTGGTATTATTATACCATATTTTTCAGATGTGTATCAGTATTTAACCTCATGGCCTTATAGTTCATGTTTCCATATATTTTATAAGATATTATGCAGTTTACAGGTATAGATATCAGTCATAGCTTAGCTTGTGGTTCCTCGGGGTCATGAGCATCGTGTAGCATTCCGGTTCAGCAAATTAGGGTGTTAAAGTTTGTGAAGGGACTGAATGTTTTATTTTAGTTACCCAGATAATAGTGTCAAGGGCATCATTTCAAAGTGTGGTGGATCATATGAAGATGATTGAGTGTATTTTTTGAGCTTTATAGTGAGACATAAAAAAGGTGCACCATCACGGTGTGTTTATGGGCATGCCCCTTGAGGTAGAGATTTTAAAGGTTCTCATAGTTACCATGATAGACTAATATAGAGAGATTTGTATGGTTTGTGTGGTATATCCTTAGGTTTAGCGGCTATGGTTAGTCAGGGTGTCATACTATGGTGGTAATTTTACTCATCTGTACCTCCTCAAATTAAGTCAAACCATAGAGTTTGCTATATGTGTGATGATGTTTTGATGCGGCCAAGGATTGCTCTCAATGTATTTTCTGGTCAAGGATTACTCGTGGTGGTGGTTGTGGTGTTTTTCAATCTGGTAACGGATATGGTCAGTGCCTTACAATACCTGCCAGACCTGAGGTAGAGGCTTCCAATGTTATTATCATAAGTACCATCCCTATTTGCTTCAAATATTCATCTATGTTTTTGATATGTGTTTGACTTTCTCCTATGTGTCTGCATACTTTTCTTCTTGTTTTGATTCTATTTGTGAGCCTCTTGCCATACTTATTCGTGTATCTACTCCTATAGAAGACTCTTAAGTAGTTGATCAGACTTACTAATCCTGTGTTGTGACATTTTTTGGGCATGATACTTGGGTAGATCTGATCACCCTAGATATGATAGATTTTGATGCCATCATGGGCATGGATTGGTTATCTCCTTATCATTTTATTCTAGACTCTTATGCTAAGATCATGACTTTGGATTCCCCGAGTATTCCAAGGATAGCTTGGAAGGGTATGATTTATTTGAGTTCAAAGAGTGTCATATCCTTTCTACATGCTCATCGTTTGGTAGATAGGGGATATTTGTCTTACTTGGAGTATATTCGTGATACTAGTGTTGTTTTACTGCCTCTTTTGGATTCTATTTGTATGGTTTATGAGTTCATGGATATGTTTCCTATGGATTTGCCATGTATGCCTCCAGATTGTAAGATTGATTTTTATATTAATGTGGATATGGGCACTAAAACCATCTTTATTACTCCTTATAGAATGTCTCCAATAGAGTTAAAGGAATTAAAGGAACAGTTGTAGGAGTTGCTGGATAAGGGATTTATCTGACCTAGAGTATCACCTTGGGGTGCGCCTATCTTATTTGTGAAGATAAAGGATGGGTCTGTGTGTATATGTATTCATTATTGACAGTTGAACAAGGTAATTCTTAAGAATAAGTGTCCTTTTCCTCGTATTGATATTTTTGTTCGATAAGTTTCAGGGTGCTTCGATATTTTCAAAGATGATTTGAGGTCTGGGTATCACCATTTGAGGATTAGAGCTTCCAATATTCCAAAGATATCTTTTTGAAAATGGTACGATCATTATGAGTTCTTGGTCATGTCCTTCAGGTTGACCAATTCACCAGTCATGTTCATGGATTTTATTAATCATGTGTTTTGATTTTATCTCGACGCTTTTTCATTATATTTCTAAATGTATCTTGGTTTACTCAAGAGTGAGGCCGACCATAAGGAGCATTTATGAATTGTACTTTGTATAATGAGATATGAGAAGTTTTATGCTAAGTTCTCCAAGTACAAGATTTGGCTAGAGTCTATCTCTTTCTTGGATAATGATATGACCAAGGGTGGTATCATAATTGATTCGTCCAAGTTGCAGTTGTTCATGATTGGGCTAGGCCAACTCTCCTACTAAAATTTAGAGTTTTGTTTGGTTTAGCAAGCTATTATTGATGCTTTGTTAAGGATTTTTTATCTATTGTGACTCCTTTAACCAAGTTGACTTAGAAGATGACTTCATTCCAATGTTTCGATGCTTGTGAGGTGAGCTTTCAAAAGCTCAAATATTGATGACCTCAGCTCTAATCTTGACTTTAATCTAGGAGGGTGTGAGATTTACCATCTTTTGTAATGCTTTTGGTGTTGGGTTAGGTGTCGTGTTGATGCAGGAGGGTAAGTTGATTGTGTATTATTGTCATCAGTTGAAGCCTCTTGAAAATAATTACCCTACCCATGATTTTGAGTTATGTGTGATTGTATTTGCTTTAAAGTTGTGGAGACACTATTTGTATGAAGTCCGATGTGAGATCTTCTCAAATCTCTGTAATCTTCAGTATTTCTTCACTCAGCAAGACCTTAATAGGAGGAAACACCATTGGCTTGAGTTTCTTAAGGATTATGATCTCCCTATTCTTTATCATCCAGGCAAGGCTAAAGTAGTTACGGATGCATTAAGCTGAAAGTCAACTATTATGAAAAGATTGGTATATGTAATACCCCGCATTTTCTTAGCATAATCAAAGTCCCAATACATGGGTATTCATATATAAAATTTTTGAAACACTTATTATTTGTCAATTTAGAGCCTGCCATCGTATAGGAAATTGAATTAGCTTTTCAACGATATAAAATTTGTCCAAATCCAATTACCGGGTAAGAAGTTATGGAGATTTTATGTTTCAGTCGTTAAACACCATCATTTTAACCCTTAGCACATCGCGAAGACAGTCTAAATGACGATTGGTAATTTTCAGTGAAGGTACACGATCTTGGTGCGTCGCGCCAAAGGCCAAATTGGCATTTGGCAGTTTCTAGAGTCTCTCCGCAAATCCACCGCATTGCGGTGAACTTACAGGTCACAAACAAGGTGGAAACATGATTATGACACATCGCTCCACCATGCATTTTCCCAATTGTACCCTTTCCAATGGCTTGGCGCAATAGTGGTGCGTCGTGCCAAAGGTGAAAATCAGGAATTTTTCCAGTTTCCCAATTTTAAATTATAGGGGCCATTTGGTCTTTTCCCATGGCCCCAAATCTATCTAAACACGGGATTTAACCCTAAGAGACATTATTTTCTCACTTATGCATTATTCTCTTAAAATAAAATCATCTCTCTTCAAGAACAAGAATCCTAACTCTCATATTCAAGGCTGAATCTCACTCTCCATCAATCCTCCTAAATTCATTATCCCAGGTATGTTAGATATTCATCATGGATTCCTTTTATCCATGGATTCCTTTCATCCATGGAGTCCAAGTATCTATTTTAATTACAAATCTATCATGTTTTCAAAATTTATGATATTAAATTGTGATTTTAAACTATAAATCTTTATGAACTTCCATGAATATTGATTTTATACCATACTTTAATGAGATTATCGTTGTTATCAATCACCACACATTTTATTATTGTCATTCTTCAAATTAGATCATGATTTAATGTTATAAGTGTTGAAATCATGCTATTATTTCAAGTTTTATACTACTCCCATGAATTGACTAAACTATGAAGTACAAATGTTTGATAAAATGCCTATAAATATGATTGATTTAATAAAAGCCTTCATGTTATGTCTTCTAAGTTTTGGTGTCCTTTTACTATTATTGTTTTGAGTCCTGGGGGTATTGAATACCCGAAAACCATAGCTGTTTACATAGTCTATTCTCAGTACATTACAGAATAGTCTTTAGATAATACTATGAGTATTGTCAGAACAGTCAGATATCAGTCAGTTAAACTCAGAACAATCTAGTATTTTAGTGTCTTTCAATTAGAAGTAGGATTTAGCACCGAGAGAGTATAGGGATGATGGCTTCCCCATCAAATAGGCAGAGTCGTTAGTAGCAGTCCCTATACTTTAGAATTACGTAGCCAGTATAGGATATCAGTAGTCACCCGTCAGCTTAGGCTTGACTATCTCGCAGGGGCCACCCATTAGTTCAGGCTTAACACCTTTAGTCCTTTGGACAATATATCAGTTAAGTGGATCCACACATCCATTGTTAGTACCCGTGGCACGATATCAACACCCTTCCAACTGGGGTTACAGGTTGGACCCTGATTAGCTCAAATTGGGGAATGTTAGTTAGATGAAACCTCTCACAGTCTCAGATACAGTCTCAGTTACAGTCCCAGTTCAGTTATTCAGTCTTAGTGTTGTTGACCAAAGCATACATATTTAAGTTATTTCAGTATTTTAGTTTACAGATTTTACTCATTTCATGTTATATGCTTGGTCATACATCCTCATGTTCTACAGATTTTCATGCATACTCAGTATTTATAGATTCCACATATTCCTAGTACCTACAGATTTTATGCTCTCTATTCAATACTCCATGTTTTACATACATATTCAGTTAATTATTAGTTCTATTCATGAAATCATGCATATCAACCTACCACATTTAGCATACCAGTACATTTAAAGTACTGACCGCATACCTTTTCTTTTACGCTATGATCTATTATATCATAGGTCTTGATGCTCAGTTCCTTGCTCGCGATTAGACTTATTAGACCCTCACCATTAGTAGTGGTGAGTCCTCATACTTTGAGGTCAGGCTTACTTTATTTCATGTCTTAGTTTAGTAGTTAGTTGGGGCCTGTCCCATCAACTTATAGTCATTCTGTTTTAGAGGCTTATCAGACAATAGAGTTAGTTATTCAGCATTTAGACATTACAGTTACTTATCCAGTTTATCAGTATTTTATCAGATTTAGTTAGTTATTTTGATAGACTTATATTTCAATTTTAAATTTAGTTATTAAAACCATATGGAATGTTAGTATTCTTCCGCATTTATGGTCATGTTATCCAGTGCTCACAGTAGGTACCAACTCAGGGGTTAGCTTGTGGTCCCTCATAATTATAAGCACCGTGTGATGCCCAAGGGGTGCTCTCGGAGCATTATAAACTAGGTATCAGGTCCTAAGGTTTTAAAATGTCCTAGGAAGTCTAAAAGTCACGTCGAGTAAAGTCCTATGCATGGGTGTGTAGCATGCCATACTTATGGATAAGAGGCTACAAGGCGTTTAGGAAAAAGTTTCCCTTCTTTCAGTATTTATGTCGTGTGAGTGAGCATGAACTCAAGTTAAACTCCTCGTCTAATCCATTTCTTCCTTCCATTTACAGAACATGCCTCCCAAGAAGAATGGAAGAAGAATAGAAAACTATCCTGCCCCTCATCCCATCCAAGCAGATCCTCTGGACGAGCATGTCTCTCACACAAAATTTAGAGATGTATTCACTACTCTAGAAAAATTCATAGCAGCACAGAATGAATGGCCAGCTATTGTCCAGCCAACCCAGTGGCGAATACTGCTGCAACCAGAATTTGAGATTTCACCCGGATGAATCCTTCTTCTTTCATGAGTTCCAAGTCTGAAGAGGATCCATAGGAATTCTTAGATATAGTTTAGAAGGTCATGAATACTATGGGGTGACATTTAGTCAGAGTGCTGATTTTGTTGCATACCAATTGTAGGATGTAGCCCATACTTAGTTTAAGCAGTGGAATGGAAGGTTGATAGGGGAGTAGATGCAGGGCCTGTAGAATGGGAAGAGTTGGCCATAACTTTCTTAGATAGATTTTTCCCATTGGAGTTGAGGGAATCCAAGGTGTTAGATTTTATTAACTTGAGATGGGGCAACATGAGCGTGAAATAATATTCCCTTAAGTTTACTCAGTTAGCTAGATATGCTCCTCATGTGGTAGCTGATAATAGGTCCAAGATAAGTAAGCTTGTGTCTAGCGTAATTGATAGTGTGGTCAAGGAGTGCAGGACCACAATGATGATTAGTGAGATGGACTTGTCTAGGTTGATCATCTATGCTCAACATATAGAGGATCAAAAGATTAAGGAGAGGTAGAAAGGAAGCAAGAGGGCTAGGATGGGTAATTTTAACTTTAGTCAGCCAAAGTTAGAGAGCGGTAACCATCCTCAGTTTCATCAGAGGTCTTCATCCCCATCACCCTCTTTAGCCAGTGCTCCCATACCCAAATTTAGAAATAACAGTAGGGATAGAGCACCAGGATCTAAGCCCAGGTCAGTGTTAGCCACGCTCATACAAATCCTCTATGTCAGAAATATGGCATACACCATCAAGGTAAGTGTAGAACGGGTAGTGATGTGTGCTTCGGGTGTTGCAAGCTAGGCCATCAAATTCGAGAGTGTTGGGTAGTTTCTAAGAAAGCTAGGGATGTGCGCCAACAAGGCCAGTCCCATCAGTCGTCAGTTCTATCCGATCACCCTACTCAGCAGGGTGCCGCTTTTAGTTCTACCAATGGTCATTGTTAAAATAGATTATATGCTCTTCAGTCTCGCCAAAATCAGGAAAATTCTCCTGACATAGATACAAGTACGTTGTAGGTCTTTGTCTTACATATTTATGCCTTACTAGACCCTGGAGCTTCTCTTTCTTTTGTAACTCCATATATAGCCATTAATTTCAGAGTCAGTCCCGAAACTCTAGCAGAGCCCCTTTCAGTGTCTACCCTAGTAGGTATTTCCATCGAAGCCAAACAGTTATACAGGAATTGCCTGTTACTTTAGTTGATCTCGTAGAGTTAGAGATAATAGATTTTGATGTTATTGTCAGCATGGATTGGCTCTACTCATGCTATACCTTAGTTGATTGTAGAAATAGAATAGTTCATTTTTAGATCCAAAATGAACCAGTCCTTGAATAGAGGGGCAGTACCACAACTCTTAGGGGTCAGTTGATTTTATACCTTAGAGCAAGAAATATAATATCGAAAGGGTGTATTTACCATCTTATGCGAGTCAAAGACTCTAATTCAGAAACTCCAACTCTTGAGTTAGTTTCAATAGTGAGGGAATTTCCAAATATGTTCTCTGAATATCTTCCTAGAGTTCCTCCCAAACACTCAACCCATATCTATTTCTCCATATAGAATGGCTCTAGCATAACTCAAGGAGTTAAAAGAACAGTTAAAGGATCTCTTAAATAAGGGATTCATTAGACCCAGTATCTCCGCATGGGGCGCACCTCTTCTATTTTTGTGTAAGAAAGGCGGTACTCTCAGAATGTGCACAGATACCATTAGTTGAACAAAGTCACCGTCAAAAATAGATATCCACTTCCTAGAATCGATGACTTGTTTGATCAACTTTAGAGTACTAGCTATTTTTCAAAGATAGACCTCAGATCAGGCTATCATCAGGTTAGAGTCAGGGAATGTGACATTCTGAAAATAGCTTTCTGAACCCAGTATAGTCACTTTGAGTTTCTAGTTATGTCCTTTGGTCTCATGAATTGCCCAGTAGCCTTCATGGACTTGATTAATCGACTGTTCAAGCAGTACTTGAACATATTCATCATAGTCTTTATTGATGACATTCTTGCTTACTCCCATAGTGAAACTAATCATCCAGACCATCTCAGAATAGTGTTACAAACTCTTAAAACTCACTAGTTGTTTGCTAAATTTAGTAAGTGTGAATTCTGTATAAGATCAGTAGCTTTCCTTAGCCATATTATTTCTAGTGATGGCATTAGGGTTGATCCTCTAAAGATCAAAGCAGTGAGAAACTGGTCCAGACCTATTTCTCTGTAAGACATCAGGAGTTTCTTGGGTTTGGTTGTATACCATCATTTTTTTGAAGGATTTTCTTTTATTGTATCCCCCATGTCCCGATTGACACAGAAGAAACTGAAGTTTCAGTGGTTAAATTCCTATGAGAAGAGTTTTCAGGAGTTGAAGACTCGACTCACCTTAAAACCGGTTCTTACTTTTCTATATGGTTCAGATGGGTTTATGGTGTACTATGATGCATCTAGAGTAGGTTTGGGTTGTGTCCTTATGCTATAAGGAAATGTCATAGCCTATGTTTCCAAGCAACTGAAACCCCATGAGAAAAATTACCCTACTTATGATCTTGAGTTAGCAGCTGTAGTGTTTGCCTTTAAAATTTAGAGGTATTACTTGTATGGGGTGCACGTTGATGTGTTCACTAACCATAACAACCTACATTATTTATTCTCTCATAAAGATTTAAATCTGTGTCAGAGAAAGTGGTTAGAGTTATTGAAGGATTATGAAATGAGTGTTTTGTATCATTCGGGCAAAGCCAATATAGTGGCTGATGCTCTCAGTAGGTTTTCAATGGGTAGTGTTGCTCATTTTGCAAATGGTAAGAAGAATTTATCTCAGGAAATTCATCAGCTTGCCCGAATAGGTGTTCATTTACTCGATTTAGCAAAAGGTAGTGTATGGCTGCAGAGTAGCTCAAAATCATCTCTAGTTTCTGAGGTGAAGGAAAAATAGGATAGAGAGCACAGTCTAGTTATGTTGAAAGAATTATTCATAGATAAGAAGGTGGATATTTTCTTCTAAGTGGGAGATGGTGTGTTGCATTGTCAGG
This sequence comes from Capsicum annuum, assembly GCF_002878395.1. Lineage (NCBI taxonomy): Eukaryota > Viridiplantae > Streptophyta > Magnoliopsida > Solanales > Solanaceae > Capsicum > Capsicum annuum. Next base: position 72,956,916 of record NC_061111.1, read on the forward strand.
GTCGACGATGTGTGCCTGGTGTAGATGACTTGAGGCATTGAATTCTTGTAGAAGCGCATGGTGAGCGTTGCTCTATTCATTCAGGGGCCACTAAGATGTACCGTGATTTGCGAGAGATTTATTAGTGGAGTGGGATGAAGAGGGATTGTAATACCCCGAGAAATTTTTCATTGAAATTTTGTGCGTAAACATGTTGGGTTCTATCTTCTAGAATGAATTATAAATTTTTTGGTGCATAATGTCTTAGATTATGACCCACCATTGCGTAGAGTATCAAATAATCTTAACAACTATATGTGGATCATCCAAAACGGACACCCGAGCGACGACTTATGAACATTCCAATCGAACTGTAAATAGTAGTGAACAGTAAAACGTGTAGGAAAAAGTACTGAGGCCTAGCGTATTTTTACTCCAACTTTAAATGATCATAACTCCTTATACATATTTATCTGGGTAATCTACTCTATATCAATGGAAAGCTTTGTGAGTCCTCTTTCCAATGAAATTGGTTTCATCCAATTTGTCTATCGGAGCAAAAAGTTATGGTCGATCTACTTCAGCCTATCAAAAGAGAATTTTTGGGTCAACTTCAAACGATCATAATTCCTTATACACAATTATCTGGGTAAGATACTATATATTAATGGAAATATATGAGAGTCCTCTTTCTAATGAAATTGGTTTCATCCAATTTGGATATCGGAGTAAAACGTTACGGTTGATCTACATCAAACTATCAAAACAGTCCAACAAAGGACAGGTTTGAGAATTTTTTGATTTTTAGGGGCGTTTTGGTCATTTCCCCTCACCCAAAATCCATCCAAACCCTATATTAAAGCCTATTATAAGCATTATATGTTATATTTCATTAAATTCCCTCAAAAAGAAAACCCTAAGCCCCTACATCCAACTTCAAGAACCTCCAAAGTTCACCATTCATTGTGCAAATTTATTCAAGATTCCAAGTTCCTAGTTCAATAACTCCAAGAACCATCATTCAAAGGCACGATTAACAACTCAAAAATGAGTATCGATCTAAAGTTCATCATTCAAGGTATGTGGGATTTTTCAACAAGAACTCTCTTTCATTCTTGTGCCCAAAAGTAATTTTCTTTATAAAGGCATGATTTTTATTTGATTTTTATGAATTTGAAGCATAAACCCATATCTTATGATGATTATTATGAAATCTTGATATTTATGATTTTGAAAGATGAATTTACATATGTGGAGATATAAAACATAAATCTTGAACGATATTTATCATGATTTTGATATTTGGATTGTGAATCCCTATTAGAAATTGTGTTTATTTTTGAGAAAGTGTGTGTGATAAGCACGTTGATGTTGAATATTTGAGATATTTTGAATGATTTTACCTTTTGGTCTTAATGGAGTTGTTTTGAACTCGAGTATGAAAGAAATCCACAAAGTAGTTGATTTTGATAGATGGGAAGCATGATGGCTCCTGATGTATATTTATATATTACTAAAATTGTTTTGTTATGTATTCTCTATGAAATGATCTGAGCTAAGTCCGGGAGAAATATTTAGCACCGAGTGGAAGGTATAATTCGACCTTACTTCCCTAGAACTACGTGCCCCCATAGGAGTGTGCCTGAGGCTGATTTATATAGTGATCACTAGTTTGTGTGAATTTGATATCGATAGTCCAACTCTGATGGCAAGGATAGGACGGCTCTCCCCAACGTGGGTTGAACGTTGGACTCCATGTAGCTCACATGATTTATATCGGTTATAGGATCTCCCAGTGTGTGTGTGTTTCCTTGTGTCTATGGTGAATGGTGAAGTAATTTGAAAGTAGAATTGTGAAAGTTATTCTTTCGAAAGATTTAAATGATATTTACATTATGAGAATTGATATTCTTGATGAACTAAAAGTGATTGACAAATTATATAATGACTCGCATGTGTTATTGTACTTATTTCATCCTCTGATGATTATGATGATTTTCTTCGTGCTATGTGAGTCTTTCATACATCCTACATATTTCTTCTAAATATTTATGATGATGATGTTTATACAACTGCATACACCCCCATATACTCAGTTCCTTTCCATGGTACTGACCCACATCTTCGGATGTGGGTTGCATTTTCTCAGAATATAGGTTCAGGTGCTCAGTTCCAGGTTCGACAGTGATTCTTCGGGCATGTTGTTCTACATTCTCTATTATGGTGAGTCCTCATATTTTGAGAATGTGATGTTTGATGTTAGTTTCACAAAATTATTTACATTTGATAACTGAGTATGAGTCAGTTGGGGCATGTCTCAATGGCTCGCTGGTTTTATTGATTTTCTTAGAGGCTTGTCAGACTAGTATAGATGTTATGAGTTGACTAATAAGTCGTATTTTATTATCTTTCTAAAATTCTATTATTCTTGGATGATGATTACGCTGTTGATAGTTGAGGGTTATTTATGGAAACCCCTTTGATTTGTGTTGAACTGAATGAAAATCTCTCAAAGGGTTAGCTTGCGGTTACTCATAGCCTCAAGCATCATGTGACGCTCCGGGACCCATTTTCTGGGGCGTTACAAACTTGGTATCAAAGCCTAAGGTTTTAAGGTGTCCTAGGGAGTTTGAAAAGCCACGTTAAGTAGAGTCTTGATCGTTGGTGCGTAGCGCACTACATCTATGAGGAAGAGGATACAAGACGTTTTAGGAAGAAGTGCGATTCTTTCTTTCAGAAGTCTATCGTGCTTAAAGTGTCTCTCTCTGCTAATGATTTGTGCTTTCCTCTTTCAAAAATATGCCTCCACATCTAGCGAGAAGAAATAATGACGGTCAGCAACCTCAACCCGCTGACCTATTGAATAAAAACGTGTCTCATGCTGAATTTTGGGCAGCCTTTCAGGCGCTGGCCCAAGCTATTACTGCAAATGTTCAGGCCAACCCAACCCTGGCTCCACAGTAACAGAGAGGTGATTCAGCTGCTGCTAGGATCTGTAACTTCATGCAGATGAATCTGCTGGAATTCTATAGGTCCAAGTCTGATGAGGATCCATAGTTATTTTTAGAGGAGGTGCGGAAGATTACTCAGGTGATGCATGTATATGAGGAACATTGTGTGGAGTTACATACGTATAGGTTGAAATACCATTCTTATGACTGGGTTATTACTTAGAGGAAAGGTAGAGGTGAGGGAGTTTTCCCTATAACTTGGCAAAAGTTCCAGGATGCATTCCCGGATAAGTTTTTCCCTTTGGAGATGAGAGAGGAAAAGGTGGAAGAGTTTATGAACCTGCGATAGGGCTCTATAACTGTTAGGGAGTACTGTCTAAAGTTCAATCAGTTGGCCAAGTATGCTCCTGACTTAGTGGCTGATAATCGGGCTAGTATGAGTAAGTTCATGACTGGAGTGTCTAGTTATGTGGTTAAGGAGTGTAGGTTTGCTATGCTAAATAGTGAGATAAATCATTCTAGGCTGATGACTCATGCCTAATAGATTGAGGCAAACAAGATTAAGGAGAGAGATAGAATGAGAGAGAATAAGAGAGCTAGGTCCGAGTAGCACAATAGGGTTAGACTAGATCGTAGGGAGGGAGTCGCCCTCAGTATCAAGATTATTCGTCTATGCGAGCACCATCATCTACTAGTGCTCCCGTGGCTAGAGGTAGGTAGGAGCAAGGTAGCAGGTCATATGCATCCAGGTCCCAGTACAGTGCTGGTAGTAAGCCAAATAGTCCCCTATATCATAAGTGTGGTAGGGCTTATTCAGGTAAGTGTTGGGGTGAGAAGAGGGGTTGTTTCCTGTGTCGTGACATGGGTCATAGAGTTAGAAATTTTCCACAGGATGGAAAAGGGCGTCGTGACTATCGCCCTCAGACCCAGACTCAAACTGTTAGTGCTCCAGTTTCAGTGACTCGCACAGCCCCAGCTTAGGGCGCCTCTTCTAGCAATGCTGGCGGGCAGCACCAGAATAGATTCTATGCTTTATCATCCCGCCAAGAACAGGAGGACTCTCCCGATATTGTTACTGGTATGCTTCGTATATTTCAGTTTGATGTGTATGCATTATTGGATCCTGGATCCAGTTTCTCATATGTTACACCTTTGATTGCTGTGAATTTTGAAATGAGTCCTGAGATTATTCCTGAGCCTATCCTAGTTTCTACCCTAGTTAGTGATTCGATTGTTGCCTAGAAAGTGTATAAAAAATGTCCTATTACCATTCTTCATAGAGTCTTGTTGGCTGATTTGATTAAGTTAGACATGGTAGATTTTGATATGATTCTGGGTATGGACTGGCTGTATTCTGCTTATGCCTCTATTAATTGTCGAACCCAAGTGGTCAAGTTTCAGTTTTTGGGTGCATCCGTGTTTGAGTGGTTTGGGAATTCTATGTCACCCAAGAGTCATTTTATCTCTTACCTCAAAGCTAGAAAGCTTATTTTCAAGGGGTGTATTTACCATTTGGTTAGAGTCAAAGACACTAAGTCTGAGACTCCAACTCTCCAGTCTGTTAATGTCGTCAATAAGTTTTCTGATGTCTTTCCGGATGATCTCTCAGGGATACTTCCTGATAGAGAGATAGAGTTCGGGATTGATCTTCTTCCCAATACTCAGCCCATTTCTATTTCTCCTTACCGTATGGTACCTGCAGAACTTAAGGAGTTGAAAGAGCAACTCAAAGATCTACTAAATAAGGGTTTCATAAGGTCCAGTGTTTCTTCTTGGGGTGCTCTAGTGTTGTTTGTGAGAAAGAAAGATGGATCTTTACGTATGTGCATTGATTAATGGCAACTGAATAAAGTCACCGTAAAAAATAAGTACCCCCTTCCGAGAATAGATGATTTGTTTGACCAATTGCAAGGTGCAAGTTATTTCTCAAAGATAGACCTTCGTTCTGGCTATCATCAACTCAAAGTTAGGGAGTGTGACATCCCGAAAACTGCTTTTCAAACTCGTTATGGCTATTTTGAGTTTCTTGTTATGTCTTTCGGGTTAACTAATGCCCCAGCAGCTTTCATGGACCTCATGAATCGAGTGTTTAGACCATATCTGGATATGTTTTTCATAGTGTTCATCAATGATATACTGGTGTACTCCCGTAGTGAGGATAAACATTCTGATCATTTTCGAACTGTATTGCAAACCCTTAAAGATCACAAGTTGTTTGGCAAGTTCAGTAAGTGTGAGTTTTGTCTAAGGTCAGTTGCTTTTTTGGGTCATATCATTTCTTCTGAGGGTATTAGAGTTGATCCTTAAAAGACCGAAGCTGTTAGAAATTGGCCTAGACCTATTTCTCCAACTGATATCCAAAGTTTCTTGGGTTTAACTGGCTATTACCGCTATTTTGTTGAGGGTTTCTCCTCTATAGTGTCTCCTATGACTCGGTTCACCCAAAAGAAAGTGAAGTTCTTGTGGTCTGAATCTTGTGAGAAGAGTTTTCAGGAGTTGAAGACTCGACTCACTTCAGCCCTTGTTTTGACTTTGCCTGATGGTGTTGATGGTTTTGTGGTGTACTGTGATGTTTTGAGAGTTGGGTTGAGTTGTGTATTGATTCAGAAGGGTAAGGTGATAGATTATGCTTCTAGACAGTTGAAACCCAATGAGAAAAATTACCCCACCCATGACCTTGAGTTGGCTGTTGTTGTGTTTGCTTTGAAAATTTGGAGACACTATTTGTATGGTGTCCATGTTGATGTTTTCACTAATCATAAGAGTCTGCAGTATGTGTTTACCTAGAGAGAATTGAATCTTAGGCAGAGACGATGGTTAGAATTGTTAAAAGACTATGATATGAGTGTGCTGTACCATCCGGGCAAGGCCAATGTTGTGGCATATGCCCTAAGTAGAGTGTCCATGGGTAGTGTTTCGCATGTGGTAGAGGGTAAGAAAGAGTTGGCTCGTGATGTACATTATTTGGCTAGATTGGGGGTTAGGTTATTTGACTCTGCTGAAGGTAGTATAGGGGTTCAGAGTAGTTTTGAATCCTTGTTAGTTTCGGAAGTAAAGGAAAAGCAATAGTTAGATGCTAGTTTGGTCAGACTGAAGGAGTCAGTCAAGGACCAAAAAGTAGAGGTTTTCTCCCAAGGGGGAGATGGTGTGTTGAGATTGCAGGGTAGATTGTGTGTCCCGAATGTTGATGATCTGAGATAGAGGATTATGGCTGAAGCGCACAGGGACCAATATTCTATTCATCCTGGTGCCACCAAGATGTACCGAGACTTGCGGGAAATCTATTGGTGGAGTGGCATGAAGAAATATATAGCAGCATTTGTAGCTAAGTATGCAACATGCCAACAGGTTAAGGTTGAACACCAAAGACCTGGTGGTATGATGCAACAGTTTAGTATTCCCACCTGGAAGTGGGAAGAGATAAATATGGACTTCATGATTGGTTTACCTCCTTCCCGATGCCATCATGATTCCATTTGGGTTGTGGTTGATAGGTTGACTAAGTCTGCTCATTTATTGCCTGTTCATACTTCATATACTGCTGAGGATTACGCTAGATTGTATATCCGAGAGCTAGTCAGACTGCATGGAGTTCCCTTGTCTTTCATTTTGGATAGGGGTACTCAGTTCACTTTGCAATTTTAGAAAGCTTTTCAGAAGGGTCTTGGTATCCAAGTGCTTTTGAGTTCTACTTTTCATCTGCAAACCGATGTCAGGCTGAGAGGACCATCTAGACCTTAGAGGATACATTGAGATCTTGTCCACTTGACTTTAAGGGAAGTTGGGATGATCACTTACCATTGATAGAGTTTGCTTACAATAACAGTTTCCACTCTAGTATTGGCATGGCTCTATTTGAAGCCTTATATGGAAGGAAGTGTAGATCACCCATAGGTTGGTTCGAGGTGGCTTAAGCGGCTATGAGTGGTCCTGATTCGGTATTTGAGGCTATGGAAAAAGTTAAGTTGATTAGGGAAAGGTTGAAAACTGCGCAGAGTCGTCAGAAGTCATATGCGGATGTTAGAAGGAGAGACCTTGAGTTTGAAGTTGGTGACCTAGTGTATCTGAAATTTCACCCATGAGAGGGGTGAAGAGATTCGAAAAGAAGGGGAGGCTTAGTCCCCGTTATGTTGGTCCTCACAAAATTCTTAGCGGTGTTGGTAAGGTAGCTTATGAGGTTGAGTTGCCTTCTGAGTTATCCTCTGTTCATCCAATATTCCATGTCTCCATGCTTAGAAAGCATATTAGCGATGTTGTAGTAGTGGATTCCTCTGTGAGTGCTGACATTCAAGAAAATCTTTCTTTTGATGAGATTCCTATTGAGATTCTTCATTTCAGTGTCCGAAGACTAAGGAACAAAGAAGTTCCCTTGGTCAAGGTGTTGTGGCGAAACCAATCTATTGAGGGTGCAACTTGGGGAGCTAAGGTGGATATGCGATCCAAGTACCCGCACCTATTTTTTTCAAACTCCGATCAAGCCAAAGGTACCGTTCTTTCCTAAATCATGCACTTTTGATAAAAGTTGCAGCAGTTCAGCTGTCATTTATTATGTGTTCAGCTGTAGTTTCTTGAATTTATGCATTCTATGTTGCATTTGGAGTGAGAAACGATGTGGTGATGAGTCTAACGAATGGTTTCATTTGTATTCTCTATTTCCTATCTAATCTTGGAATGTTTAGCGTCATTCGAGGATGAATGTTTCTAAGGAGGGATGTGTAATACCCCAGGAAATTTTTCATTGAAATTTTGTGCGTAGACGTGTTGAGTTCTATCTTCTAGAATGAATTATAAATTTTTCATGAAGAATATCTTAGATTATGACCCACCATTGCGTAGAGTATTGAATAATCTTTCCAATGATATGTTTATCATCCAAAACGGACACCCGAGCGATGAGTTATGAACATTCCTATCGAACCGTTACTAGTAGTGAACAGTAAAACGTGCAGGAAAAAGTACTGAGGCCTGGTGTATTTTTTCTCCAACTTTAAATGATCATAACTCCTTGTACATAATGATTTCGGTGATCTACTATATATCAACGAAAATCTTTGCGAGTCCTCTTTCAATTGAAATTGATTTCATCCAATTTGTCTATCGGAGCAAAAAGTTATGGTCGATCTACTTCAGCCTATCAAAAGCGAATTTTTGGGTCAACTTCAAACGATCATAACTCCTCATACACAATGATCTGGGTGAGATACTATATATCAATGAAAAGATATGAGAGTCCTCTTTCTAATGAAATTGGTTTCATCCAATTTGAATATCGGAGTAAAATGTTATGATTGATCTACTTCAGACTATCAAAACAGTCCACCAAAGGACAGATTCAAGAACCTCCAAAGTTCACCATTAATTCTGTAAATTTATTCAAGATTCCAAGTTCCTAGTTCAAGAACTCCAAGATCCATCATTCAAACGCACGATTAACATCTCAAAAATGAGTATCGATCTAAAGTTCATCATTCAAGGTATGTGGGATTTTTCAACAAGAACTCTCTTTCATTCTTGTGCCCAAAAGTAATTTTCTTTACAAAGGCATGATTTTTATTTGATTTTTACGAATTTGAAGCATAAACCCATATCTTATGATGATTATTATGAAATCTTGATGTTTATGATTTTGAAAGATGAATTTACATATGTGGAGATATAAAGCATAAATCTTGAACGATATTTATCATGATTTTGATATTTGGGTTGTGAATCCCTATTAGAAATTGTGTTTATTTTTGAGAAAGTGTGTGTTATAAGCACGTTGATGTTGAATATTTGAGATATTTTGAATGATTTTACCTTTTGGTCTTAATGGAGTTGTTTTGAACTCGAGTATGAAAGAAATCCACAACGTAGTTGATTTTGATAGATGGGAAGCATGATGGCTCCTGATGTATATTTATATATTACTAAAATTGTTTTGTTATGTATTCTCTATGAAATGATCTGAGTTAAGTCCGGGAGAAATATTTAGCACCGAGTGGAAGGTATAATTCGACCTTACTTCCCTAGAACTACGTGCCCCCATAGGAGTGTGCCTGAGGCTGATTTATATAGTGATCACTAGTTTGTGTGAATTTGATATCGATAGTCCAACTCTGATGGCAAGGATAGGACGGCTCTCCCCAACGTGGGTTGAACGTTGGACTCCATGTAGCTCACATGATTTATATCGGTTATAGGATCTCCCAGTGTGTGTGTGTTTCCTTGTGTCTATGGTGAATGGTGAAGTAATTTGAAAGTAGAATTGTGAAAGTTATTCTTTCGAAAGATTTAAATGATATTTACATTATGAGAATTGATATTCTTGATGAACTAAAAGTGATTGACAAATTATATAATGACTCGCATGTGTTATTGTACTTATTTCATCCTCTGATGATTATGATGATTTTCTTCGTGTTATGTGAGTCTTTCATACATCCTACATATTTCTTCTAAATATTTATGATGATGATGTTTATACAACTGCATACACCCCCATATACTCAGTTCCTTTCCATGGGCTGCATTTTCTCGGAATATAGGTTCAGGTGCTCAGTTCCAGGTTTGACAGTGATTCTTCAGGCACGCTGTTCTATATCATTTGTTGTGGTGAGTCCTCATGTTCCGAGGATGTGATGTCTGATGTTGGTTTCATAAAATTATTTACATTTAATAACTGAGTATGAGTCAGTTGGGGCATATCT
>NC_061111.1:72966634-73058274 GCF_002878395.1 Capsicum annuum
ATAAGAAATATGTAGGATGATGATGTTTATACAACTGCATACACCCCCATATACTCAGTTCCTTTCCATGGGCTGCATTTTCTCGGAATATAGGTTCAGGTGCTCAGTTCCAGGTTTGACAGTGATTCTTCAGGCACGCTGTTCTATATCATTTGTTGTGGTGAGTCCTCATGTTCCGAGGATGTGATGTCTGATGTTGGTTTCATAAAATTATTTACATTTAATAACTGAGTATGAGTCAGTTGGGGCATATCTCAATGGCTCGCTGGTTTTATTGATTTTCTTAGAGGCTTGTCAGACTAGTATAGATGTTGGGAGTTGACTACTAAGTCGTATTTTGTTATCTTTATGAAATTCTTTTATTCTTGGTTGATGATTACTCTGTGATATTCGTGGGTTATTTATGGAAACCTCGTTGATTTGTGTTGAACTGAATGAAAATGGCTCAAAGGGTTAGCTTGGGGCTACTCGTAGCCTGAAGCACCGTGTGATGCTTCGAGACCCATTTTCGGGGGCGTTATAGGGATATTGCATAGTTTGTAGCTAAATGCTCTACATGTTAGCAAGTTAAGGTTGAGCACCAGAAGCCTAGTGGGTCCATGCAAGAGTTCAATATTCCCACCTTGAAATGGGAGGAAGTTAACATGGACTTTATGATGGGTTTGCCTCGTACTCGTCATCAGCATAATTCTATTTGGTTTATTATAGATCGGATAACCAAATCAGCTCATTTCTTGCCAATCCATATCTCTTATTCAGCCAAGGACTATGCCAAACTCTATCTCAGAGAGTTGGTTAGGTTTCACGGTGTTTTGTTATCTATCATCTCAGATAGAGGTATCCATTTTACCTCTCACTTTTGGAAAGCATTCCAAAAGGGTCTTGGTACCCAAGTCTACCTCAGTATATCTTTCCACCCTCAGATAGATGGTCAAGCAAAAATGATCATTCAGACTCTAGAGGATATGATGAGAGCATGCATAGTTGATTTTAAAGGTAGTTGGGATGACCATATGCATTTGATTGAATTCGCATATAATAACAGTTATCATTCCAGTATCTGTATGGCTCCATTTGAGGTTCTCTATGGTAGGAGATGTAGATCTCCAATTTGTTGGTTTGAAGTATGTGAGGCCATGGTAGTAGGGCCTGACTTGGTGTTTGACGCATTAGAGAAGGTTTAGCTGATCAGAGAGAGGCTTAGGGCTGCCCAGAGCTAACAAAAATTTTATATAGATGTGAGGAGAAAGGATCTCAAGTTTGAGGTCGGTGATTTGTGTACTTAAAAATCTCTCCCACGAATGGAGTGAAGAGATTCGGCAAGAAAGGGAAACTCAGTCCCTAATATATCGGTCCCTACAGATTCTCAATCATTTTGGAAAGGTAGCTTATGAGCTTGAGTTGCCTTCAGATCTAGCCTTACTACACCCAGTGTTCCATGTCTCATTGTTGAAAAAGTGGATTGGTGATCCAACTATAGTTGTTCCCTTAGAAAGTATAGATATTCAGAATAGTCTTTTCTTTGAGGAAGTTCCAGTCAAAATTCTAGATCATCAAGTTTGTAGACTAAGGAACAAAGAAGTTCCATTGGTCAAAGTTCTTTGGCAGAATCAGTCTATTGAGGGAGCCACTTGGGAAGAAGAAGCAGATATGCAAACCAAGTACCTTCATCTCTTCTCCACAAATCCAGATTTAGTTAAAGGTACTAATCTTCTTAATAATTCTCTCTATTATGCTCAGTTTCAGTTGCACATCATGTTTATGTCATTCGTGCATTTATGAGTCAGTTCATTCATGCATTTCATACATCAGATATGCATGTTCAATCTGTAAGCTCAGTCCATCAGTTTTCCCTCAGCTTAACCAGTCTGATTCGAGGACAAATGATTCCAAGGGGGAGATATTGTAATACCCCGCATTTCCTTAGTGAAATCAAAGTCCCAATACATGAGTATTCACATATAAATTTTTGAAACACTCATTATTTGTCAGTTTAGAGCCTTCCATTGTGTAGGAAATTGAATTAGCTATCCAACGATATAAAATTTTACCAAATCCAATAATCAGATAAGAAGTTAGGGCGATTTTAAGTTTCAGTCATTAAACATCGTCATTTTAACCCTTAGCCCATCACGGAGATAGTCTAAATGATAATTGGCAATTTCCAATAAAGGTGTAGGATCTTAGCGCGTCGCGCCAAAGGCCAAATTGGCATTTGGTAGTTTCCAATGACTCTTCGTGATTCCACCGCATCGCGGTGAGCTTCTAGGTCACAAACAAGGTGGCAACGCGATTATGCCATATCGTACCACCATGCATTTTCCCAATTGTCCCTTTTCTAGTGGAATGGCACGATAGTGTCACATAGCGCCAAGGGTGACAATCAAGAATTTTTTTAATTTCGTAATTTTAAATTACAGGGGTCATTTGGTCTTTTCCCATGGCCCCAAAGTCACCAAAACATGGGATTTAACCCTAAGAGAGCATTATTTGCTCACTTTTGCATTATTCTCTCAAATTAAAATCAACTCTCTTCGAGAACAAGAACCTTAACTCTCAAATTCAAAGCCAAATTTCAAGAACTCTCCATCAATTCTCCTAAATTCATTATCCTAGGTATGTTAGATATCCATCCATGGATTCCTTTCATCCATGGAGTCCAAGTATCCATTTTAATTATAAATCTATCATCATTTCAAGATTTATGATATTAAATTGTGATTTGAAACTATGATTCTCCATGAACTTCCCTGAATATTAATTTTATACCATACTTTAATGAAATTATCATTGTTATCAATCCCCACATGCTTTATTATTGTCATTCTTCGAATTAGATCATGATTTAGTCTTACAAGGGTTGAAATCATGCTATTATTTCAAGTTTTATACTATTCCCATGAATTGACTAAACTATGAAGTACAAGTGTTTGATAAAATGCCTACAAGAGTGATTGATTTAATAAAAGCCTTCAAGTTATCTCTTCCAAGTTTTAGTGTCCTTTTACTATTATTGTTTTGAGTCCTGGGGGTATTGAATACCCAAAAACCATAGCTATTTACTTAGTCTATTCTTATTATATTATAGAATAGTCTTCAGATTATACTATGAGCATTGTCAGAACAATCAGATATCCATTAGTTAAACTAGTATTTCAGTATTTGTCATTTGGGAGTAGGATTTAGCACCGAGTGAGTGTAGGGATAGCGGATTCCTCATTATATAGAAAAAGTCATTAGTAGTAGTCCCTATACTCCAGAACTACGTAGCCAGAGTAGGATATGAGTAGTCACCTGTCAGATTAGGTTTGACTATCTCACAGGGGTCACCCGTCAGTTCAGGATTGACACTCTTAGTCCTTTGGACAATATATCAGTTTAGTGGATCCACATATCCATTGTTAGTACCCGTGGCACGGTATCAACACCCTTTCAACTGGGGTTACAGGTTGGATCCTGATTAGCTCAAATTGGAAAATGTCGGTTAGATGATACCTCTCACAGTGTCAGATACAATCTCAATTACAGCCCCAGTTCAGTTATTCAATATTAGTGTTGTTTGACGAAAGCATACAGATTTTAGTTATTTCAATATTTTAATTTATAGATTTTACTCAGTTCATGTTATACGCTTGGTCATGCATCCTCAGTATCTACAGAATTTCATGCATACTCAGTATTTACAAATTGCCACATCTATCCAGTACCTATAGATTTCATGCTCTCTATTTAGTACTCCATGCTTTACATGCATATTAAGTTAATTATTAGTTCTATTCATGAAATCATGCATATCAGCCTACCTTATTTAGCATACCAGTACATTCAAAGTACTGATCGCATACCTTTTCTTTTACGCTATGATGTATTATATCATAGGTTCTGATGCTCAGATATTGGCTAGTGATTAGACTTATCAGACCCTCAAAATTATTAGTGGTGAGTCCTTATACTTTGAGGATGTCTTAGTTTAGTAGTTAGTTTGAGTTAGTTAGGGCATGTCCCATCAACTCATAGTCATTCAGTTTTAGAGGCTTATCAAACATTAAAGCCAGTTATTTAGTATTCAGAAATTATAGTTAGTTATCCAGTTTATCAGTATTTTATCAGATTCAGTTAGTTATATCTATAGACTCATATTTCAATTTTGAATTAAGTTATTAAAACCTTATGGCCTGTTAGTATTCTTCTATATTTATGGTTATGTTATCCAATTCTCACAGCAGATACCAACTCATGGGTTAGCTTATAGTCCCTCGGGACTGTAAGCACCGTGTGATTCCTAAGGGGTGCTCTCAGGGCGTTATAGTGTATCATTTGACCCAAGAGAGGCCTTTATCCCCAGAGATTCAGTCCTTGTCTAATCAATGATTAGGCTTGATATTTTGGCACTTAGGTGTATTTTGGCATTTATGGAGGCTAGATTTTCTTTGATGAAGTAGAGATAGGTTCATTAGTTTAATGATGTTAGTTTAAGAGTAATATGAGATAAGGTTTTAAGTGGTGAGGCTAAAGAACCCTTGCTTCACTTTGTTGGTGTTTTGAGAATTAAAGGCTGAGTTTTTATATCGAGAGAGGGTGATAGGGTGAGATTTATATTTGAGGAGGCCCATCATTTTAGGTATTCTATTCATCCTATAGTGATTAAGTTGTTTCATGATTTGAGATAGCACTACTAGTGGGGTGGTATGAGGAAGGATGTAGCAAGTATTTTAGCTCGTTTCTTATGTTGTCAGCAGGTGAAAGCCGACCAATTATGACCTTTTGGTTTGCTTCAGAGATTACCCATTCTCGAGTGGAAATATGAACGAATCACTATGGACTTTATGACTGGGTTACCTCATACTTATCGTGGTTCTGATAGTGTTTGGATCATCATGGATCGATTAACCAAATCCACTCATTTTATTCATGTTTAGGTTTTTTGAGTGCTGAGAGGTTGGCCTGCATCTACATTTATGAGATAGTTCGTCTCCATGATGTACTAGTGTTTATAATATTAGATAGAGGTTTTTTTACATCTCACTTATAAAAGATATTTCAAGAGGAGTTGGGTATCTGCGTTGATCTTAACACTACTTTTCACCCCCTAACCAATGGTTAGTTAGAGCGTACTACTCAGGTTTTATAAGATATGCTCCATGCTTGTGTTGTGGACTTTGGAGGTCAGTGAGAGAAACATTTATCCTTGGTGGAGTTTTATAATAATATCTATCATTCGAGTATTGGCATGGCATCTTTTGAAGCTTTATATGGTAAGTGTTGTCGCTCTCTAATTGGTTGGCTTAAGATTTTTGAGATTAGACTTTGGGGTACGGATTTACTTCGGGAGTCTTTGGACAAAGATTAGGTCATTTAGGATAGACATTGAGCGACCCATAGAAGGTAGAAATGCTATGCATATCATAGACTTCATTCCTTGTTATTTAGTATTAGTGATTGAGTTTTTCTTCGTGTATCGCCCATGAAGGGCATGATGAGATTTGGAAAGAGGTCAAGCTTAGCCTTAGGTATGTCGGGCCATTAGACTTTCTTTAGAATCTTGGGGATGTAGCTTATGAGTTAGCATTAGCCATAAATTTTTTAGCTATTCATCCAGTATTTTATGTATCCATGCTACTATATTACATTTCAAACAAGTCTCATGCCTTTTATTGGGACACAGTGTAGTTATATGAGAGGTTTTTATTTGTTGAGAAGTCAGCCTCCATTTTAGCTTAAGATGTTAAGCGATTGCGTTCTAGAGATAGTTATGTAGATGAGGACACTTGGGAGGTTAAGTTCGCTATGCGTAGTAGGTACATCTAGTTTTTCACTAATTCAGGTATTCTCTTTCCTTTAGTTACAGGAAAAACTAGATTCTTAGAGGTGGACTTCTAATGACTTGATTTTGTGAACATTTTCTTTTTATATGTTTTGACCATTTTACCTCATCCCGTTGTCTTGTTCTAAGGTGTAGGGGAAGGTTGGCATGGTTTCCGATGCAATTTGGAATAATTTGTGCAAGTTTGCTGCTTTTATATGTCAAAAAGGACTCATAGTTGACTTTGATTAACCTTATTGTTCTGTGCGTCGGATAAAAAAATGGATTATGCCAATAGATCTGGAAAATCAATTTTGGATTGGTAGCGTGGTTGTTTTGATTTATGGCTTTTGGATCTCATTTCGGTCCTTGCTTTGGAAATTAGTGAAATTGGGTTTCGGGGGTCAAGTATGTGAAAACAATATCTTTTGAAAATTTGATGTCACCATTAGGTTTGAAAATTCAAGTTTAATCTAGTAGCATATTTTGTTTGACTTCTCGACATTCCGAATGAATTCCAAGGGGTTGATCGGCAACTTTACAACTTAGCAAAGTTGTTGGTGTTGTTGTATCTGGTGCTACTGCTTTAGTGGCCAAAGGACCGATAAAGCAGTAGCCTCTTTAGAGGCCTAGACACCGCTTTAGCGGATCCATCCAGTCTAAGCAACTGCCACTAAAACAAATATTTGATCCTTTTAGCAGTCGTCGCTTTAGCGACCTCATGCGTACGGGATGGACTACTAAAGCGGTCAGCCCACGCTAAAGTGATGACCACTAAAGTGGTCATTTGATTCCTTTAGCGGTCATAGCTAGACAGGTGTAAAATTACTTTTCTAAAGTTTCTTCCATTTTTGAAACTTTGAGCTTCCTATTGAGAGAGTTTTGGATTATTTCTTCCATTCTTGAGCATGGGTAAGCTCTAGATCACTATTTCAATTATTTTATTTCGATTTATGCCATTTAAAACTCTTTAAATCAAGATTTCAAATTGGGATTTGGGTATTTTTGGCTTGAAAGGCCTAAAAAGGTAATTCTTAAATTCAAAACTCGATTTTTAACCCATTTTTAGATGGGTTTTCTTCTATGGTCTCCTTTAATCATGAGTAAGGCTTTTCTAAACAAAAATCCTAAATTTACCTTTTTTTTTTTTTGAAAACCCATTTTAGGGGTCCCTTCCCCGACTTAAAAATAGACAATATAGGTATTATTGGCTTTCTTTTAAAGCATAGGTTCTATAATTGATTGTTTTAGTTGATTTCAAGGCCGTTCAAAATGGAAAAGTGATATTTCCAAAAGCTACACCTCCAAAGAAAGCTAAAGCAGTTGATGCAAAATGTTGTAACCCTACTCAAGTTGGGGTCGAACCCATAGGGAATACGTGAATTATATCTCTAGTTGCTGAAGTCAACAGGGAGTACTGAAAAGTAAATGGGGGCATTGTAGTATTAAAATATGAAAAGTAACAAGCTATGAGTGTTTTGGTTGTAATCAATCCAAAACGAATACTAGGACTGTGCTTGATGCGCTATTGAAATATCGCACTTTCCACATTTAAAATGAGGAAAAAATGCACATTTTTAAGGTTATTTTGTTAGATATGATGTGTTTTGGGTATTTTTTTTGCAGGAAATCATATTTTGGAAGCTAAGTTTGTGAAAAAGATGAAAAAAGTGTTTTTGCCTAATTTTTGGAGCAATTATGGATGTTCGGGACACTTTTCGGCTTATTTCATGATTAAAGTATGTTAAGGAATTAAAGAATATGTTAAGGAAATAAAGAAGAGCTGAAAATATGACACCTGAAACTTACTAAGTCAACGTGTGGACTGCAATTAGGACCTACAGACCGCAAGTAAGCAAAGCAAGTGCCAGAAGTCCAAAATCTCGATAGTTGACCTGCAGGATTTTTTCATCTTGGTACCTGTCCCCACCCTGCTGACCGCATGTACTACCTACTCCCATGGTCAGGGCACAAGTGGGGTCCATAAGTGGACACTAATAAAACCCTTGGAGGTTGCACCACATAGTGAGGGACCAAGTACCTCTACGTCAATCACAGACAATCAAATAATGAAGAATAGGGAAACTATAGACAGTGAAGAAATAGTAAATGCATAACGAATTTTACGTGGTAACACGGGAAGGGAAAAAATGGCTTACCCTTACAAGCACTAAAGAAATCCACTATAATCAACCTCCTGATTACAGTATAGATTTTATCCTACCTCTAGGCTCCTTGCACTAGTAGCAGCTCTACTACAAGCTCATCTTGGTAACTCTACCAAGGATTCTCTCTTACACTAATTAACTCCAATCAGCTTCAAGCTTAGGCAACTCTACCTAAGTTGCTCTCTCAACAAACAAAATCACTACTCTTATAACATGAGCGGTTTGTTTACAAATCAACACTCAAGAACACTCACTCACTCTTTAAGCATATTACAAAGATAAGAATATGAGCAATGTTTGAGCAATCTTGAAATGGAGTTTTTGCTTCCTCTCTTTTCTCTTTGATTTTTTCAAAAACTCATTTGATGAAAAGGTGTCTCTTCTCTTTTATAGTTGAGTGATGATTAGGGATAAAAGATCATTATACCAGTTATCCAAGTCTGTACAAAATAGCACCTACAAGTTTGTTACACAAGAGGATAAAACTGTGCAGATGATGCGTGCCAGATGTACTGTAACATGCATGTCTAGGGATCTCGTCCTTTGTAGTTCAGTTGCTCATCGTCAAAACTATATATAGCAATTTTCCCTCTTTTTGATGATGACAAACCAAACCATACAATTTGAGAATCAGTGCTCATTCATCATATTTAATCGGTGTGATTACCACCTTAAAATGAATGTTCCCCCTATCATCATGCTTCTTTATTCACCATGCAACATAGAGACCTAGTCCCTTGTTGTCATTTTTAGAAAAAACTCTTCTTCCTTGTCACTGTGCCTTATCATTCACTTATCACATCACTTACTTCCCTCTATCAGCATGCACCTTCATTTTGTGTATTTTCTCATTTTCTCCTGTCAACATGACTCCCTTCTAAATGTGACACCTAGTCCCTACTATATGAACTTATTATTTCCCCCTTCGCATCATTTAAAAGTAAGAACAGTAAACCAAGACCAAATTAAGCACAAATTAGTTAACTCATGGCCATTGGGGCAACACTAAAATGAAGAATAGCTTCGCAATATAAAGAGAACAATTATAACACTCAAAGAAAAAATTCATTCATAAATAATAGTTAGTACCAGTATAGTAAGCTAAAATAATCACCATATAAATAACTATATTTAAAAGCTATTATGAGAACCAGAGGACGACTTTCGATTCTGCTATTTTAGGTGCACTAATTTAGCATCTTTATTAGTCAACTTTTATATTTAACCCCTCCATTTTCATTCTCCACTCATTTTAAATAGTTAGAAAGTCAAATTCCTGAGACTCTAGTCCAGCTTTGCTCTTCTTATGTATTCATTCTCCACAAGTGTTGTCAGACTGAATATCATCTTGGTTGTTCCAGGTATTCCCTTTGTCCTAATTACCCAAAGGTGATTGAATACTTTGTTGAGGAAGTATCTATATGTCCTTCCATGTTTCCTTTCCTTCTTACATATCTTCGAATTAAAAGTTCTTCCTGAGAGCACCTTTAGAGTCATTAGCATTTTATTCAAACATTAACTACCCATATCCTTCATCTCTTCCTTTGGTCTCTTTACTTACCTCTTTATTTTTAATGTAAATTTTCTCTTCTTGGGACCAGGTTCATCATAGGTTTTCTTTTTTTTTTCACAACTATGTGTTTCTGCCTCATTCTAGTAAGGTTACCAGACTTTGACTTAGTGGACCTAAGGAAAAGTTTTCTATGGCTTTGGTTGCTGAAGGCTCAAGGTATTTGATAAGGGTATATTCAATTTGGTTTTATGAGTGAAAAGGATTAGAAGGACCAGTTTATCTTAGAGGAGGAAAAGAGTGATGAGTTGAGACTAAGAATGGGAAATAGCTTGATTTAGCAATTTGAAGAGGTGGCCGTTGTCATCAAAAGATATTTCTTTTGGAATAACATGTCTGGTTTTTAATAAGAGTGACTCTTCATTTTGTAAAGGAATAGACAGCTTTATTGAGAGAAGAAAAACACATGGCTTTCTATACAACATTTTATGATTATTAAAGCATACTGTAGTGGCACTAACCTGAGAGATGAGACCAGGTCCCTTCTCTTTTTTTAGCGAATCTTCTAATTCGTACAAGTCATAATTATCCACTTTTAGAGATTTTCCCATGGGTTTATACCTTTAATGGTATGGTACTGAATTAGACAAATGTGCACCAACTTTATCAAGAATACCTGTCTCATTATCATAGCCAATTTTTCTGGAGAGACTCTAATTCACATGGTGGATTAGGTTACTTTGATCAATCCTGCTTCAATCTTCCTGAATCTGCCTGCCCTTTTTGTTCCATAGTTAGTTCTTAATGTAGGTCTGAGGATCAGGTTCCAGAATTGACTATATTCAGGCTATTGAAGGTTCTCCTTCTGAGATGAATTTCCTAGGGACCATGCCCCTGAGAATCATGACTTATCTACATTTTTCATCCTCTTCCTCATTATTTTTAGCATCATCAAGGATCGACAATTTTCCTGACTAATTAGGAACTTCATGCACTCCTTTCATCTACCTACAGAATTCTTTTTCCACCATTCTCCAGTGTTTTTTCATTCCTCAAATCTGAAGGTCTTTCTGGGGATTTCTTTTGAACACAGGCTTCACACACCTCCTTGTTAAATATTAGCTCTCATAATCCTAGGACTAGGTCCTTGAACTCATCTTTTCATAATAATACACCTTCACCTAAAGTGTCTTGAGAGTGAACATAGTCAGACCTTCCATCATTAAGCTTTGAACCCTTTTAATCAATGAGCTATTCTTGATTGCAATCCATTTCTCATGCCTAGAATCATGATTACTTTTAAGATTTGGGAACCCAATTGAGTCTGAGTTCACAGTAGTAGGAAAATGGAGTGATCAAATTCTTCTTAGTCCTCCCAGGCAGAGATATATTCTTTTTAACTCTTTTTTTAGACTGCAAGCCCTACGGATGTAAACTCTCCTGCTGAATGTGTTCAGTATTCCTTAATTCTATCATAATCCAGTGTTGACATCTTTCTTTCATATGTCCATCTCTTCCATAGTGAGTGCATAAGAGCTTGTACCCTTTGCTTCTATCTCTATGAGTAGCCTTTCCTTTGGATTCACTATGTTGGACTTTCCCTTGGTATCCTAGTCCTCTACCATCATTAATACTTTGACTAGTCAAGTCACAAAGGATTAGTGAGAAAGTAGTCCACTTAAGAGACTTGTTTAATTCATCTTTCAGGTGGACTAGGTCCCTCTCTAATTCTTCAATCCTATGAAGTGCTGACATAAGGTATTTTTGTAAGGATTTCAGTTTCTCCTCGAGATCAATCTCAAGCCTTAAGGCTTCCTTCTTACCTTTACCATCAACATTATTTACTTTCTTCAAATTACCCATTAGACTCAGATTTTAGAGTATATCTTTGTAAACACCTCTTCAATTTCAAAAATTTTGAGAGTTAAAGCAATAAAATCATGCTCTTAATTCTCTAATTTTTATTCTAAGGCATTATTTTTAGTAGTTAGTTCACATACAGAGTCTATCAATACACTTGCAAGCCTTTTTATTTTCCTAGCAGTGTAATTATCTAGATTCTCCTTAATGTTAAACAGGGTTACCTCTTTTTCTTTTTCACCTTATGTATCTGTGTTGAGCATAAACAAGGAATCATAGATAACTGGACTATCTTCTACTGCTACCATAGAGACATCTCCAGTCTTCTCATAATCACCTAAATCACTGGAAGAATCTCCCTATGCTGCCATAGGTTGCTTTACTACATAATCAGCTGCAGCCTTCCTTCTTGAATTGTTAGGGACCTGGTCCCTGATCTTTCCTTTGTCACCTGAAACCTTGAGGTAATCATGTTGATCCATTTTATGCGTGGAACAGTCCTTGATTAAATGATCAGGACTTCCACATTTATGACACACCTCCATAGTGACAACTTTTCTGCTTCTACTTTCACTTCTTTTGAACTGTCCACATTTCCTCATGGATCTAATAATTCTATTTGTCAAGTAGGAAACATCAATGTCTTCTTCATTTGAACCTGACTATGAGGATTTTAGTGTAAAAGATTTTTCTTTTTTGACTTCGTTTTTCTATTCTCCTTGTTGTTTCTTAAGTTCATGAGTTTTCAAGTTTCCAATAAGTTCATCCATAGTTAGGGTTTTAATATTTCTTGGCTCAATCATGGCATATACTTTTCTTTCCCATGACTTGGGAAGAACATCCAAAATCTTCCTCACTTGTTTATACAATATCATCACTTCTCCTAAGCAGTGTAGCTCATTTGTGATAGAAGTGAATCTTATATGGATTTCTTGTATTGTCTCTTCTTCTTTCATAGTGAAGGTTTCATATTGTGTTGTCAGTATGTCAACTTTAGAATCCTTCAAATCTGTAGTTCCCTCATGAACAGTCCTTAAGAAATCCCATATCTCTTTTTCTTTTTCATAAGTTGAGATCCAATTGTACTCATCAGGACCTATGCCACATACTAACAGTTTTTTGGCCTTGTAATTCTTTTTAATGTTTTTCCTATCTTCATTGTTGTACTCTCTCCTGATTTTAACAACCATTCTTAAAACCTCATCTTCTTTAACTTCTTTAATAAACACATGAGGAACATCAAGAATTATGCACATTAGCTTACTATCCTCAACCATTATACAGTCGAACATCCTTTTTTTCCACTACCCATAGTACTACCCATTAAATCTTGGTGTTCTAGTGGTAGATTGCCCTTCTTCTAGATTAGGTGGAGTAGCCATATTAGCCAAGACACTCTAGGTGTGAACCTCTTAGAGTGAACCCACTTTGATACCAAAATATAAAACCCATAGGGTTGAACCACGCAGTGAGGGACCAGGTCCCTCTACATCAATCATAGGCAATCAAATGATAAAGAGCAGGAAAACTATAGACAGTGAAGAAAGAGTAAATGCACAAGGAATTTTATGTGGAAACCTAGGAAGGGAAAACACACGACTTTCCCTCGCAAGAACCAAAGAAAGCCATTATAATCAACCACCTGATTATAGTCTAGATTTTATCCTACCTCTAGACTCCTTATGCTAGTAGCAACTCTACTACAAGATCATCTTGGTAGCTCTACCAAGGACTCTCTCTACACTAATTAATTCTAATTGGCTTCAATCTTAGGCAACTCTACCTAAGAAACTCTCTCAATAAACAAAAGAACTACTCTTAGAACATGAGTAGTTTATTTACAAATCAACACTCAATAACACTCACTCATTCTTTAAGCATATTACAAAGATAAGACTATGAGAAATGTTTGAGCAATCTTGAAATGGAGTTTTTTCTTCCTTTCTTCTCTCTTTGATTTTTGTAAAAACTCATTTAATGAAGAGGAGTCTCTTCCCTTTTATAGTTGAGTAATGATTAGGGCTGAAAGATCATTGGACCAGTTTTCCAAGTCAAAATAATAACACCTGCAAGTTTGTTACACAAGAGGACAAAACTGTTCAGATGGCGCGTGCCAACTGTATTATACCTTGCACGTTAAGGGACCTGGTCCCTTGTAGTTCAGCTCCTCCTCATCAAAACTACATATAGTAATTTTCCCCCTTTTTGATAATAACAAACCAAACTGTACAATTTGAGTATCAGTTCACATTCATCATATTTAATCAATGTGATTACCACCTGAATATGAATGTTGCCCCCTATTATCATCCTTCTTTCTTCACCATGCAACACAGGGACCGGGTCCCTTGTTGTTATTTATAGCAAAAACTCTTCTTCCCCCTATCACTGTGCCTTATCATTCACTTATCACATCACTTACTTCCCCTATCATTATGCACCTTCATTTTGTGCATTTGCTCACTTCCTCCTATCGACATGACTCTCTTTAAACTGTCTGATACCTAGTGCCTACTTTATAAACTCCGCTACCGAACCTGTTTCCTTCTATTTTGCTTGAACTTTTGTTTTATAGTTTTCTCATGTACTATAAATACCATTTATGTGTTTTCTAGTAAGAGTTACGCACTTTTTATATTCACAAAGCATATTTTGATTCCAAGATTCGATTTTGATCTTGGGATTCTCTTATATTGACTTTAGTTGAATAATTCAGTTATAGTTATGGGTTTTCTACCTCTTATTATTGTGATTTAATCTATGTTATCAATTATAAATGTAATTGATTTCTTCACAAGCATGAGAAGCTAAAATCCCATGGCTAGGGTTGTGGAAACCCTAGTAGATTGACAAAGTAGGAGAAGTGCTATTTCTATTCTGAACTGATACCCATGCATGTATTGCTTTATCTTCATTATAATAGTTTTCTTAATGGGTTCACATGTTAGGATCCCACCTAGATTATTTCTACTTACTCCAAAAGAGGAGTAGTGACTAGAAAAAGATAAAGACGATAGTAATTTGGAGTTTAGCTGCCTATCCACGCTTCTAGGTTTTATCTTAGTAAGATGGTTAGGTTTCATCACATAACTAAAGACTAAAAAGTTAATAGTTAACAAGGATCAATATAAGGGTTAGTTAGGCAATATCTTGAGACTCAAAAGGTAAAAGGTGAAATCCTTCTACTCGTTCAAAAGACTATAAAAGGTACATAATTTATCGATTCTGCATCCAAAGTATCAAGATGATTCAACAAAGCACGATAATCCTATGGAGTTAAGAAGCTAGGGGGAACACAACCCTAGGGTTCACCTATGGCTGATTACAATCAAAGTTAATAAATTTACTTGCTCGATATTACTACATAAAACCCCCTATTTATTTTTCCAGTTCTACCCTTTGACTACAATTGTTGATAACTATGATTCCACATGTTCCCGTGGGATTCGACCCTAGCCTTTGTTTGGTTACTATATTTTGAAAGGGACTATATTATCTTTTGAGAGGAGGTGCAGTTTGGATGTTATCAAAATTTTGGCGTCGTTTTCGGGGACTATGGTGTTGATTTGTGATTTGAAGTTATTGCAGTTTTTGGGTTTATTCTTTTTGATTTTGTTCTTAGTTGGG
Organism: Capsicum annuum; assembly: GCF_002878395.1. Taxonomy (NCBI): domain Eukaryota; kingdom Viridiplantae; phylum Streptophyta; class Magnoliopsida; order Solanales; family Solanaceae; genus Capsicum; species Capsicum annuum. The sequence goes on from NC_061111.1 coordinate 72,981,603, forward strand.
AATAATGCCTAGAACATAGAGTAGAGGAAATTCCCTACTCCCACTAGAGGATTGTACAAACATCTAGTAGGATGTCTGAGTAGAAAGGAGATGAACTTCCTGAAAGGGTTCGCGATGTTGGACCTCCCCTCCTCCCGAAGGAGTAAAGGATATTGTTGATTAATAGACTGGTGAGCTGTTAGCTAAACCTAAAACTAAGAAGAGGGCAATAGAAGAAGCTTAGTGGGTATCTTGAGAGGCAGAGCTAGCTGAGCTGAGAAAGGCACCAGACCGCCGAGCAACACTTGATGGAAACCAGAATAGAGCTAGAGGTGCCCATGTTTAAGTAATCCCAGCATATCAGTATGTGAATTCATATATAGATGATGATGAAGATCCGGTATACATTGAGAAGATAGAGACAAGAGCCATTATTCAACATTTTTTTACCCCAAGCATCAAGTTTGACATCATGAGCATTATAATCCAGCTCTTAAATCTAAAGGGTGTGTTTGCGGGTCTGCCTACAGATGATGAAAACTTGAACCTTTCCAATTTTATTAGGATTTTCAATTCGTATACTAATCCAAGAGTGAATTAGAAAGTACGTAGACTAAGGTTGTTCCCCTTCTTACTTACAAAAGAAGTATCTTTAAGGTTAAGGGAACTGCCAAGAGGCTCTATCACTACATGGAATGAGTTACACAGGCAATTCTTAAATTAGTTTTTTCCTCTTTCTAGGATGTTTCAACTTAATAATGATATTTACAATTGCAGGTAGCTGCCGTTAGAGTCTATGTACGAGGCATAGTTTAGGTTTAAGAAGAAGCTGAGCATGGTGCCCATTCATCGATTGTCAGGGATGAGCTTATTACAGATATTCTACAGAGCCCTGACCATCAACTCCAGAGCTATAGAATATGACATATCTAGAGGATATTTTATGAGACTATGACGGGAGGCAGCTTTGGAGATGTTAGATCATATCTAGCTTATTAATCGAGGGTGGAAAACTCAAGAGGCTGAGAGGGGATCTGGCACATATGAGCATCAGGCAACCATAAAGTAGCTAATAATTTAGTATCATAAGAGATTAGTTACAAGGAACTGATCTAGGGATGCTAGCAAAGCAGCTTGCATTAGTGACTTTTGAGAAAGTGAATGCAGTAGCAACACAAGGGTCAGCTTTTAAAGCATATGAGTTAGAATTAGAGGAGGAATAAAATTATCTAGATTATTAGATGGAGTGTTCTGATCCCAAGGGTAAGGGAACCAAGGTCGTAACTACTATGACAGATATAGAGACCATAGTAGAGAGCAAATATTTACTAGAGAAAGAAGGATGACTACAGAGATAAGGGAGATAGGTACATTCCACCTAGTAGATGAGATGCAGAATCTAGAATGGAAGAGATAGTGGCTAAGCTGGTAAAGGGTCAAGAAAATTAAGAGATCATCCATAAGAAGATTAAGGCCAACTTTTCAGGACTGACCCAAAAAATCGAGTAACATGACACTGCTATCAAGCAGTTAGAGCACTAGTTTGGGAAACTGTTAGAAACTCTGAACCAAAGGTAGGCAGGTGCCCTTTCGACCAGTTTGTGCAAAACGTAAAGAACGGTGGTCATGTACTTTCTATTACCACAAGGTATGGTATTACTACTATGGATCCCCCACTACCTGCTGCAGAAGATGTTGATGATAAGACACCTAATCTTGAGTATGAAAAGGTAACAGGTGATAAAGGTAAAGTTGTTGAAGACAAAGGTAACAGGTGATAAATGTAAAGTTGTCGAGACCACCCTTACCTTTTTCTCAAAGATATAAGCAAAAGAAAGTAGAAGGTAAGTTCAAGCAATTCATTGAGATACTAAATAAATTGATCTTGAACATACCTCTTCTTGAGGCATTGGAGAAGATGCCTGGATATGCCAGGTTCATGAAATAATTGGTCAAAAGAAAGAAAAGAGTGACAATTGAGGATGTTGATGGTGTGCACTGCTGTAGTGCAGTCACGACTAGGTCTTTGGCATAGAAAAATGTGATCCTAGAGCATTCACTCTACCATGCACTATTGGGTCTTCCTAATTTGACAAAACCTTGTGTGACTTAGCAGCCAACATTAATTTGATGTCGCTGGCCATATTAAAGAAATTGGGCTTTAACCTTCTGGAACCAACTTTGATGCAGCTGTTGTTGGCTGACCGCATGGAGAAGAATCCTGTAGGAATCTCATTTGATGTGATCTTGTATAACTTCATCTTTATGGCTGACTTTATCACCCTAGACTAGTTGACATCGAGATGCCCATTATATTGGGAAGGTCATTTATATCCATCGGAAAAGCTATGGTTGACATGGAGAAAGGTGAGCTAAAATTTAGAGTAAATATTGAGGAGGATAGATTCAACATTAGAAATTCAATGAAACAACCAATTGATATGAGGGTAGAGTTGGTGATTGACTGTATTGATGACCCTAGAGGATATTCCTATAGGTATCTTAATGAATTTTAAGTATACAAGATACCCGTGTCCTACCGTGATATTAAATCAAGCATTGCATGGGAGGCAACCCATGGGATTTTTGGTGAAGTTTGAGAAACCAACACTGTCATATTATGTCGCGACATTAAATCAAGCGATGAGTGGGAGGAAAATCACTATTTTTAGTGTTCATGTTTTTGTTGTTTTTCTTTTTTATACATTTTTAGCTCTTGGACTTACCTGAAATATGGTAAAAATTGCTATATTCATTGATTTCTAGGTAAGGAGACTATGTGATCAACCGATCATGGTCACAAGTCCCACACGGTAAGTAGAGTAATAAGTTAAAAAGTTGAAATTTTACGAATGAAAAATAAAAAGTTGAGGACTTTGGCATCCTTTACTTTTGGGACCTCAAACTTAGGTTGTGGGACCACAAGTAGGTGGTAAAATATCAAAATGCCAAGTACAAATTACAGGAAAGCAGGCCAAAATCTTTGGGCCGACACATGCGCCATGAACCTGCTGGCCACAGGTGGAACCTGTGCCCCATGCTTGGTTGTAAGTGGCTGTCGCAACTAGGTCAATAAATGGGCCTAATTTTTAATTCAAATTTTGGGCCCACCAACACATATATCTGACCTAAAACTGCCCCCACCTATATTTAAACAACTTTAACCTCATTCTAACTCCTTTAAATCCTCAAAACTTCACTTTTTTTCTTTGAATTCAAACTTACCTCTTAAAAAAAAATAACCCCACACTTAAATAAAGGCTAAATTGACACTTATTTGAGATACCAACTTTTTTCAACACACTAAAAACAAGTTCCAACTTTGGTTTTGCTTGACTTCTTCGTTATGCACTTCTGGTTCTTCATAAAAGAGGTAACTTTCTCAGCTCCTGATGGTTTTATATTGATCTATTTATTGTTTAAACAAGTTGATATGTGCATTTCATTGAAAAATATATAGAATCTATCATTCTTGTATGTATGAGCCTTGAATTTGCCTAAAATCTTGATGTAGGGCCTTGTTTTGAAATAAAATCTAAAGTTAGGCCTCAACCGAAAGTTGAACTTTAATGAATACAGCAATACCACTAGTTGATCATGTTTAAATGCATTGAAAGTTATGGTTTATGATAGGTGTGTACATATTGAACTTGTTGGGATTTTAAATAGGTTTAAGGGGTGTGAAAATTGAGTAAAATTCAAACTTTTTGAATTTTGAGTTTTTCTTCTACTTTTGCTATCCCTCAATTTTGTTGGAAACTAACAACTAGTTTTAAGGTACATATGGAACCTAAAGTTGTAAAAAAGGAGAAGGTTGATACCTCGAGGAGATGGGCAGAGTCTCTTGAGCCTGGTAGTTCAGTGGAGGAGTACCCGAGGCAGCGACGTACAGACACTACAATTGAGGTGACACACAAAGTTACTAGAGGGAAGACACACCAATCTTCTTAGACAATTAAATCCCATCCAAGGATGAAGTCGGCACAGATGTACACACTCCTCCACCTGATGATGATAATGAGTAGGAGATAGATTCTTAGTCTACTCCAAAGGTTGTTGCTCAGACTAGAGGGGTCCCAAGATTCATCCGAAGAGTCAGAGCAGGAGAAGTCATCAGTGGTGCCCTATTTTAATGAGGGTACCACTACTCATGTATGACAATCAAAGGTACCCCAGTTTGAAGAGGGTATAGAGCAGTCTTTCCACGATGCATGAAGACAGTAGGGGTAGGGTCCGCACCCATAATACCTTAGATGTACCTCTAGAAGAGGGACATCGAGGTGGTGTGTGGAAGGGATATAGGAGATACTTGGTATCAACAATCATATTTAGGAGGCTAGAAGTCCTATAAGTGTTATCTATGAGGAGCATGGGATTGATCTATCAAGGTTGAGTCGAGTACCATAGTAACAAATGGCATTTGATCGATATCAATTAAAGTGGATGACTAGACCACTCGATTCTTATAGTTCATCTATGGTATAGGAATTTTATGCATCCTACCGAGATACAGTAGTCCTTCCTATGTGCAGAGCCCTAGGCCTGGTGAGATTTATGAGGCAGTCATATCTTAATCATACAATGGTTAGAGGGGTCAGAGTTGATATTTCAGTAGAGACTATCCATAGAGTTATTTTCGGCCTATATTACATTACTCCTGCATCTACAGTTGAGTGTTACCACAGAATGAAGGTCGCACATGATCGGCATATCATGCAGGAGGCTGAGCACCAATGAGAGAGGGTTAAGATGGCAAGGTGGATAGCCAGTTATATTACACCTTTGGGTGGTGTGGCCCTATGAATTAAGGGGCATGGTATGATCAAGAAGGGCCTATAACATTTAACGCCAAGTTTTGGTGGTTGCTGATCAGATACTGACATATACCCACTACTTTAGATAATATGTTGACTTGGTAGGGAGTAACACTGGTTGCTTGTATGATGGCTGGATATGATATTTAGTTTGCTGGTATTATCTGGTATGAGTTACATGATAGAACATTTGGGGAGTTGACTAATCTTTAATTCCATCGCATGATTCAAAGGTTGTGTGATAAGGCTGGTGTACCTAAGATACTAGAGTAGACAAGAGGGTTCTTCCAATAACAACTGCACAGACAAATACAATGAATGATCTGGCATCCCCTAACCATTTTAGAAGGTCTACAGAGCTAGCAATAGTACCTAGGACACAAACTAAGGATCCAATAGTTTCCATAGATTCCATAGAGCCTAATGATACACATCAAGAGGATATGGGTGTTAGTGTAGATATAAAAATAGGGGAGCAAAGAGAGGATCCAAATTTGAGTACACAAGGTAAGGGGACACCAGCTACTTCTTCTTCATCCTCGGTTTCAACCTTAGAGCCAGTTAGTGTATCTTCAGATCCTACTCTCTCATCCACTATAGCTCCTGCTACATATATGATTCTATATCTAGCGAGTTTTTATAGAGCTTAGGAGGCAATTATAGGTCCACCGATGCTAGGTTGAGGGTTGTTGAAATTGAGATAACTACTCTCTATGAGCAAATGATATCAAGGGTTATGACTAGATTTGAGTAAGCAGAGGCTAGATGGGAGGCTACACGAAGAGATGCACTATCTAAGATATGTGCCAACTTCTAAACACAACTCAATGAGTTTGAGAGATAGGTTACAGCCCGATTGACAAAGACAAATGCGTCGTATCTATCCCAGATAAGGAAGGATTTTGATATATTATAAGCAGAGGTATGCTCTTTCACAGATATTCATGTACCATCCACTCCCTCAGTTATAACCTTAGTGGTCCAAATTTTACCTCTATGCATATTGAGATAGTTTGATCTCTTTACAGATGATGAGGAGGAGGTACAAATAGTTGGGGCCAAGAGAGGTTGTATAGATAAATTGCAAAATCCTGCTATTCCATATGACTTAGTCGTTAAAAGGGCCAAACATGATTGGATAGATACTATATTCGTCGATAGGAAGAGGCATATATCTATAGTAACGGGTGCATTATCTAGTAATACACCGCTACCACCATCGCCTCTACTAGTTGATATGACCTCATCTGGGGATGCTCATAATTTGGGCACCTAGTACGTCCCAAGTATGTTCCCACTTCACTTCATTTTAATTTATCTTATAGAATCTAGGATAGTGTTTAGTTTTTAGTTGGGGTGGGTATTCCAAACTGCCATGGGTTTTATTATCGTACTTCTTTTCCTATCGGTTGTGGTATGGTTGTAGAATCAGCATATCTAGGAGAACTTTGTGCCGTATTGTGTTGTGTTTTATGTAATTAGGATATTTTAAAGTGTTTAGGGCAGTAGTCATAATTCAATTGATTTTTTATACCCCTCCAAAACTTTGTGCTTAAGAGTCGTGTGAACGTATATATATATATGAATATTGTGGATCTTATTATGGAATTAGGATTAGGGGCATGATAATTACTTGTACCAATTGCATGAATTGAATAGTTAGTAGTTGGTAATATTGACTCTGTGTTATGTGTATGTGAGATACGACCTAGTTCCCTTCGTGTGTTGAATTCAGAACTTGCTTGGTTAGTTTTGCCTAGGTTGAAAGATAGTAAGTTAGGATAGGATCATATGCCATTTTTTATTTCGGTCCACTTTTGTCCTAAATGAACTTCCATGTGTAAATGATATCCCTTGATCCCTATTTTAATCCTTATAAGACTATTTTTCTTATTTTACCATTCACCTTTCTATTTGTGCTATAATGAACTTGTTTTAGCCCTGGTCCTCCTTGGACATTGTGCACTGCAACCCAGGCAAAATGCTTAAGTTGGGGGTAGCGGTCATAGGGGTGCATAGTGTAAAGTGGGTATGAAGAAAGGTAAAATAACAGAAAAATTCAGTAGGGTTAGGTGCGGTAGAAAAAGAAAAAGAAAAAAATTATAAAAAAAAAAATAAAAGACCACACCCAACCTGAATGTGCAATGGATAATAAAAGGGAGAAATAAGGGTGGAATAAAAAGTAATTGGCCAGTAAGTGAGACCCCAAGATTAGTGTAATGCCAGGGAGGCTTAGTCACTTGATATGTCCATATATACCATACAATACCCCAAGCCTACATTACAAGCAGAGAAAAGTCCTATAGTGATCCTAACTTGACTATCTAAAAACTAAGGTAAGAAAAATAAGGGCAAGCCTATGGTATTTAACATCCATTGATTGGAACTTCTCTTCTATGCGTGAGTGTCTCTTGACAGTCCCTGAATTGATATGCATAATTTCATATGAGTGAGTGGGACATCCTTGCTGTGAGTGCACTTGAGTCATATTTCTAGCTATTTGCTTGTTTCAGGTAGTATAACTTGTATATATGAGTGGTTGTCTGTTGCTAATGTAATTTTCATAGCTTAATTCCATTGTGTCACATTTTTGTGCTTTATGTTCATACACATTTGGTTTTGGAAAATAAGATTAGAGGGGGTGTTGTGTTCTAAGTTTTTAGTGTTGACTAACTGCCTTGAATATCTTATATTCTCCTAGTTAAGCGTTGTTTTTATTTTTGTTATGTTTTATTGCCTGAGGACATGCAAACGGTTTAAGTTGAGGGTGTTGATACATTGTAGAAATATAGCACTTTCTATGCTTAAGACGAGGAAACTATGCAAGTTTCTGAGGTTACATCGTTAGATATGATGTGTTTTGGGTATATTTTGCAGGAAATAATGTTTTGGATGCTAAGCTTGTGGAAAAAGTTGAAAAAAGGTGTTTTGAGATACTTTTTGGAGCAATTATGGATGTTTGGAATACTTTCTGTCTTGTTCATGATCAAAGCATGTTAACGAATTAAAGAAGAGCTGAAAAGATGACACCCGACAATTACTAAGTTAACATGTGGTCCACAAGTAAGCAAAGCAAGTGCCAGTATCCCAAGAGCTGACCTACATGATTTTTTTCAACTCGGTACCTGCGCCCACCCTGCTGACTGCAAGAACTACCTGCACCTAGGGTCTTGGCGAAAATAGGGGCCACAAGTAGCCACTGACACAATTTTCTCCTATTTCATTAGGGCTTTGGTTTTATGGTTTCCTCAAGTATTATAAATACACTTTATGTGTTTTTAATAGGAGTAACGCAGGTTTGATATTCACAAAACATATTTTGATTCCAAGATTCGGTTTTGATCTTGAGATTATCTTGTATTGACTTCAATTCATTATTCATAGTTGTGGGTTTTCTACTTCTTATTATTGTGATTTCATCTATGTTTTCAATTATGAATTTTGTTTTCTTCACAAGCATGAGCGGCTAAAAACCTATAGCTAGGGTTGTGGAAACCCTGGCAGATTGATGAAGTAGGGAAAGTGCTATTGCTGTTCTGAACCAATACCCATGCATGTATTGCTTTATCTTTTATGGGTGTACACGTTAGGATCCCGCCTACATTATTGCTAATTACTCCAAAAGAGTAGTAGTGATTAGGAAAAGATAAAGACAACATGAGACTCAAAATGTAAAAGGTGAAATCCTTCTACTCGTCCAAAAGACTTTAAAAGGTACATAATTTATCGACTTTGCATGGAAAGTATCAGGTTTGTTCAACAAAGAACGATAAACCTACGGAGTTGAGAAGACAGGGGGAACACAATCCTAGTGTTCACCTATGAATGATTACCATCGAAGTTAATATCTTTACTTTCTCAAGATTACTAGATTAAAAACCCCCCATTTACTTTTCCAGTTTGCCCTTTGACTATAACTGTTTATACCTATGATTCCACGTGTTTCCTTGGGATTCGAACCCAACCTTTGTTGGGTTACTATATTTAAACAATGATCATATCATACTTTATGAGGAGGTGTAGTTTGGACGTCATCAGTGCCCCTCCTGGCTTCTCAACTATGTAGGTTTATCGTGCTTTGTTGAAACAACCCAATATCTTGCATGCAGAATCTGATAAGTTATGTACCATCAACTATCTTGTGGACTTATTGACAGATTTCACCCTTTACCATTTGCATCTTAGGATGTCGCCTTACAAACCCTCATCCTTGATCCCAGGTTAACTTTTACCTTTTGAGTCTTAAGTTATTAAATGAAAAATAATTGTATTAAGTAGATAATGCAGATACGTTTATTTTGGCAATTAACTTTAAATTACTATTAAGATCATCTTTTCCTAATCTCTACTCCTCTTGTAAATTAAGTAGTGAATATAAGGTGGGATCCTAACCCTTGCAACCATTAAGAAATCTATGGAATTCAATAAAATCACAATTTATGCAAGAATACTGGTTCAAAAAAACTTTGCACTTCCCTTACTTCGTAAATCATCCAGGGTTTCCACAACCCTAGCTAAGAGAATTTGCCGCTCATCATTGTGAAATAATCAATGCAATACGTAATTGAAAGCATTAAATCAATATCACAATAAATAACGAATAAAACTCAAAGTCTCGAATTGAAATATCAACCAAAATTAAGAACAAAGCAATCCCAAGATCAAAATTGAATCCTAGAATCAAATATATGTTGGTAAGTATCAAGAGTGCGTAACCAAGCTAAAAATGTCAAAAGGGTATAAATAGAGTACACAAAAACCCTAGGAAACAACTCCTAAATAAAGAAGGAAAATTGAGGTCGGTGGCTACTTAAAGGGTCACCTACGGGTTGTACGTGGCATGTGACATTACCCGAACCAGGGCCTGGACGTGTCGGGTATCACAAGTCCAACCAAGACCAGAGACCACCCCCAATACCTAAACCATTGACCACCCTTTACACGATGTCAGATGAATTCCGAACATATAACAAGATAAGATAACATCAAATTAAAGACATTATAATGACTCTATAAACAAAACCCAAAATTCACAACCAATTAACCATCAAATACCAATCCCAATGCCAATACCAATACCAATGCAACTACCAATACCGACACCGCCCATGCCCAAAGTAGTTCAACAAAGCCTCTAATCAAAGATAAAGAATATCCAGTTGGTACATGCCCCTTACCATATATAAAGCCAAAACTAAGAGAAATAATAATGACAGAAAGAAATCCATAGCAAGAAATGGGGTCTTCCGGAGTATGAAAGCTCACCACTGTATTCTGATTCAAAAATTGTCCTAGAACCACCAAGTCACTGAGTAGGAGGAGTAGAAGTATGGCCAGTTCCTACATCACATGGGGATACATCACACGGAGATGGTTAGCAGGGTGAACATTAGCATGTAACTCAGGGATAAAGATAAAGTAATGCCATTAATTCAAAACCAAATCAAACCAATGCAAAAAACCATATATAAATCCATATATACATATTTATCATGTCGGGAGAGGGAGAAAAGTTTAGCATGAATTTTAAAACATTATAATGGGTTGTGTAGATTACCACCAAAAATCCATCCACAGGCTATAAGGGTCCGGTGTTACACCCTGAACAGGCCCCAGTGTGTGTAACCGCACTAACTAGAGATATCATAGATGGCCAAGGATTCCCTTATACCCTCCGCCATCCTTGATACATACATACATGTATAGTCTTGGGGGATTCCTTTGTACCCTACAAACACATGGTCATCAAGACCAAGCCTCATGTTGGCAAACATGTGTTTTCAGTCTCCGTCCTTCGAACACACCTTCACGGCTAGCTATTACAACCCCCACTATTTCCCAATTAAAATATTTTTAACACATAACCAAACCACCATTTATAGGAGTCAATTATTAAGGCATTACTAAGTGGTATCATCATACCGACTATACCTTGCAAACAATGTCATTAAGACAAAACATAGGGGATTCCCATGTACCTCGCAGACTCCATTATCAAAATTATTGGAGGGGATTCCCGTGTACCCTACAAGGTTTTTAGAACCCTCATTAACCATTTTGCCCGCTATGCAATACATTAATTCAAGTAATAAATCAAACCAATCACCTTGGAGATTCCATTGTACCCCTAATCAAACTTCCCACCTTTCTAGTAAGTATAAACCAATTTTACAATGTAGGGTTGGGGTCATAACCACTTAAAACGTCACAATTTTAGAGAAAGTTACCATTATCAAGTTCAACCACCATACCCATGCACCCACACCTTCAAAACCATATTTAAAATATGTGAAACCAGAATTAAAACATGGGAAAACATATATCAACAATAAGCATTCAAAACCCCAACCCTTATTTAAAAACCATAAGAATACTATGAAAGCCATAGATTTAATCGTGTGCTTTTAATAAAATAACAATGTGGAAGGATTAACATGTATAAAATACCAAGAAATTTGGAAGAGATAACACCCTTAGAACCCTAAATGATCACTTTCTTTAAACCCCTAGCCTTAGCTTGAATAGAGAGTTTGAGAGAGAATTTTGGGAGTGTTTTATTAGGAATGATGTGATAATGAAGTCCCAAGTAAGGTTTTAAGTCATGGGATCCAAGGAGTTATAGTGGGAAATGTCCAATCTGCCCTCAACTTAAAAACTAAAAAAGAACCAGCTTTTGTTTTGAGTCGACCCCTTGACCTGTACCCACACCTTACAACTTGTGATTATAAGTCGTAACCAAAACAGTGACTAAGACCCCCATACACTACCAACCTTATGACTAAGCCAGCCAACTCAAAATCGGACCCTCTGACTCATAAGGCACAGTCTTAGGAAACACAGAACCCAAATGGGTTAGACATTGGACAATCTAAAATTTTACCTCACTACTCATAACCTATCCTCACAGCTCTTACTCAGTCACTTGTACTCAGAGTAGAGTCAAGCCATAAACTTATTAATTTGGTTAAGGTTCATCTTCAAGACTCATTACCACCCTTAACGACTCGTATCCCCCAAGTCGTAACTAAGATAGAAATCCAAACACCCTATGACTAGGGCCACCTGACCCGTCAAGAAACCATATGACTCAAATGGTCAACTTGTAATCAAGGCAGTGAGCTCAAAGCTCAAGATATTTTTAAGGGCCAAAAAGTCAGGGCGCTACAGTCTCCCCCACTTGGATCATTCATCCTCGAATGATGGGTTAAGATTACACAAGCACGATTGGACTCTATATACCTCTACTCTTAAATTTATCTAAGTTAGAAAACAAATATGTTAAGAATAATGTATACCTTAGGCACGATTATCTGGGGTGGAGAACAAGAATGGATACTTTGACTTCATGTCATCTTAGGCTTCCTAAGTAGCCTCCTCAACCTTATGGTTCCTCCATAGAACATTTACCAAAGATATGTCCTTTGTTTGCAATCGACGAACTTGCTGATCCAAAATTTCAATGAGGACTTCCTCATAAGACAAGGAATCTAAAATAGCAATATCCTTGATAGGCATAATCAGTGATGGATCATCCACACACTTTCTTAACATTGACACATGGAACATCGAGTGAATGGAGATCAATCTAGGAGGCAACTCCAACTCATACACAATATTATGGACCCTTTTCAAAACCAAGTACGAACTAACATATTGGGGACTGAGCTTCCCCTTCTTACCAAACTGCATCACTCCTTTCATAGGGGACACCTTTAAAAACAACCAATCACAAACCTCAAACTCAAACTCCCTACGCCTCACATTTGCATAGGACTATTAGCCACTTTGAGCGATATTAAGCCTATCTCAAATCACCTTCACCTTCTCTATGGCCTGGTAAACTAAGTTAGGATTGAACAACTCATTTTCATGAACTTCATACCACCCAATAGGAGAACGACACCTCCTACCATACAATACCTCAAAAGGAGCCATACCAATGATAGAGTGATAAGTATTATTGTACGTAAACTCTATGAGAGGCAAATAATTGATGTAACTACCAGTATAGTCAATCACATAAGCCCAAAGTATATCTTCCAAGACCTAAACTGTCCTTTCCGCCTGCCCATCCATCTGTGGATGAAAAGCAGTACTAAGACACCTTAGTTCCTAAATCTCTCTGAAACAATCACTAATAGTAAGATGAGAATTGAGTACCACAATCCAAATGATAGAAACTGGAGAACCAAGTAACTTCACGACCTTCCCGAGAAATAACTTGTAATAATCCTTACATAATTAATTAGTCTGCACTGGTAATAAGTGAGCAGACTTAGTCATCCTATCCACGATGACCCAAATTGAATCAAACTTGTTCCAACACTGGGGAAGACCGGTAATGAAATCCATATTGATTACCTCTCATTTCCATACATGCAACTCAATCTCTTGAGACAACCCACCAGGCCTCAATTGTTTAGCCTTCACTTGTTGACACACCATGCATTTAGCCACAATATTGGCCACATCTCACTTCATATTGTTCCACCAGTGAATCTCCTTAAGATAATGATACATCTTTGTCAAAATAGGATAAATAGTATAACACAACCTATGAGCCTCACCCGAAATCCTTTCTCCCAACCCATCCATGTTAGGAAAACATAGTCTACTTCGATACCTCAAGAGACCATCGCCACCAATCTCAAAAGCCATTACCTTTTCCTTGCCTACATCTTCCCTAATCTTCATCATGTCAAGATCCAATATTTGTTTCTCTTTTATTTTAGTACCAAGAGGTGACTGTGCCACCTTTTGCACAAACATACCACCATCCTCAGAGTCTAAAAGACGAACTCCAAAGCTATCCAAACGATGAATATCTAACATGAATTCTCATTTCTCCTCATCCACGTGAGCTAGACATCCCATGGATAACCTTCTAAGAACATCAACAAAAATGTTAGCCTTACCTGGGTGATAGTTAAGGCTTGTGTCATAATCCTTGAGCAGCTCAAACCATCTTCTCTACCTGACATTAAGCTCTTTTCGGATGAAAATGTATTGTAGGCTTTTATGATTTGAAAAGATATCCACATGAACTCCATAAAAATATTGACGCCAAATTTTTTATACGAACACCACAGCCAACAACTCCAGGTCATGAGTCAATTAATTCTTCTGATGCACCTTTAACTGCCTAGAGGCATAAGCTTTCAACTTGCCATGAAACATCAAAATACAACTAAGCACCATACGGGATGAATTACAATAGACCACAAATCCATCAGTGCCTTTAGGCAAAGTCAAGACTGGGGCCGAAGTCAACTTATCCTTCAGCGTCTCAAAACTGCCCTCACATGCATCAGACCACAAGAAACTTACCTTCTTCTGAGTCAACTTAGTCAACAGGGTAGGTATGTTGAAAATTTTTTGACAATCCTCTTATAATAGCCGGATAAACCCAAGAAGCTCAGAATGTTGATTGGGGTCATAGATCTAGGCCACTTCTTAACCACTACTAGTTTTTTTATTCGACTATGATCCCTAACTAGATATGACCTAACCCAAAAAGTGACATTCACCAGAATTCACATTTCAAAAATTTGGTATACAACTGCTGCTCTTTCAGGGTCTGCAATACAACGTGGAGATGATCGGCATGATCTACCTCACTCTTGGAGTACACTAGAATATCATCTATGAATACAATGACAAATAAATCCAAAAACTAACGAAAGACCTTATTCATCAAGTCCATGAATTCCGTTGAGGCATTAGTCAACCTAAAAGACATAACCAGGAACTCAAAATGTCCCTATCGAGTATAAAAAGTATTCTTAGGGATATCCTCCTCCCTAATCTTTAACTAATGATACCCAGACTGAAAATCGAACTTTGAGAAAGACTTAGAACCCTGGAGCTGATCAAACAAACCTTCTATCTTTGGAAGAGGGTACTTATTCTTTACTATCACCTTATTTAATTATCGGTAATCAATATATATCCGAAGGGAACCATCGTTCTTACGCTCGAACAATACCGGTGTACCCCTCGAGGACACACTAGAATGGATGAAAAACTTGTCTTAAAAGGTTTTTTATTTGCTCCTTATGCTCCTTTAACTAAGTTGGAGTCATTTTATATAGGGGAATAGAGATAGGACGAGTGTCCAAAACAATATCAATCCCCAAATAGATCTCCCTGTCAAAAGGGACACCAGGAAGGTCATCAGAAAAAACCTCAGGAAATTCATTGACCACCAGGTCAATTGTAAAGAAGGACTCTCCGAGTTATAATCTTTAACCCGAATAAGATAATAGAGACCCCCCTTGGAGATTAATTTCCGAACTCTAAGATATGATATAAACCTTTATTTTGGTGCAAAAGAACCACCCTCCCACTAGATAACTAGCTCATTAGGGAATTTAAAAACGACCTTACGAGTCTAACAATCTAGACAAGCATAGCACGAGTGCAACCAATCCATCCCTAATATGTCATCAAAATCAACAACGCCTAATTCAAACAGATCCACCAAAGTCTCCCAACCAACCACAGATACCACACAAACCCTATAGACTCATTTAGCAACCACCAAGGTAGAAATAGAAAGGGGTCCAAATTACACTCGGGACTAAAACCAAAATGCACGTCCACAAATGGGGTCACATTAAAATGAGTGGACCCTGAATCAAGTAAACAGTACATATCACAGAAAATGAGTTTCAATATACCAGTAATAACATCTGGCAATGCATTAAACTCCTGACAGGGGGTGAGAGCATAGAGTCAGTTTGGAATGCACTGAAGCCAGATGGTACACCCTTTAGTGAAGGAGTTGATGAAGAGACAACTGAAACTTTGTTTTCCCCAGAAGCAAACTTACCAACGGGATAGTTTCTAAGAATATGCCCTGGCTAACCACAGTTGAATCACTTGTCCCTTCCCTCATCACAGAAACCCTAATAAAATCGACCATAAAATATGTTGGGAGGATATGACAGACCTAATTGGGCCCTACTAGCCTAAAATTGGGCACCATGTGCCCTAGAAATGTCGTTACCTTGAAAATGCTTGTCACCAGATGGCTTTAGGTAGGGAGAACTAGCGATCGAGTAGGACCCAAAATTTCCTCACTTCCTTTTGGGCCACTTCCACCATCTCTGCCACTCTTTTATTGACCTCCACCCTGCTCAGAAAATCTAAAATTCTTTCCCTACCTCCCCCTATCTCTGCCTGGTTCTTCTTCTCTTCCTCAACCTACTACACGTACACAACCAACATGTAGATATCTATATCCTTGTTCAATGAGGTAGACTTACTCTCAAAAATCAAGTCTCGAGATAACCCAGAAGTGAACTTCCTTATTCTAGCCCTCATGCTAGATACTAATTCTGGAGCATACGGAGATATCTGGTAAAAATTCAAGGAATACTCCTTGACTTACATCCTATCTTGCTTCAGGTTAATAAACTCTTCTGTCTTTGCCTTTCTTAGCTCTTGAGCAAAGAAGTGATCCAGGAAAGCATTAGAAAAATTATCCCACAGAGCTGACTCAGCATCTTCACCCCTTGACCAGTCTTATTCCTTGTACCACTAATACACAACATCTTTCAATTGGTAGGCGGCGAACTCCACACCCTTCACATTAGTGGCATACACACACGGAAGATCTTTTCCATCTCATAAAGGAAACCTTAATAATCCTCCTCGACCTTAACACCAGTAAAGGTTGGAGGGTTAAACCTCATAAACTGAAAAACCCTTTGGCCTCATAAGATAGAGTAATAGAAGACCACCCTCGAACTAAAAAGCTACCAACTTAGCCAATGTATGAATAGACTGACAAAATTCACTATTCATCATATCAACTTGAGAAACTTGAGAAGGATAGGATAGGACTGGTGGAACTCTAAAAGGTTAATCAGGAACTATACCCTTAGACAAAGACTAGACACCATAATCAGGGCATGTCCCATCAACGTTGTCCTCAGTTGGGACAGAGGAGTTTTCATGAGCTTCAAATCATCTAGGAGGCATGGTCTAAAAAGACAACAAAAAGAAATTAGAGAGACTCAATCCCTTAGACTATATAGGTTGAAATAGAATAACAAGAAAGAGAAATATTCCTAAATGCCTCATAGCCTCTCCCTTTGAGTGTGGCGTGCTACACATCCTTAAAAGAGACTCGACTCGACACGGCTTTGTTGACACCCAATTGACCATGCACCTAGGCTCTGATACGAATCTGACATAACCCATACTAGGGCCTGGCCATGTATGGTATCTCAAGTCCATCCAAAAGTGGATACCACCCCCAATACTTAAACCGTTGACTACCCTTCACCCGATGTCGAATGAATTTCAAACATATAATAAGATAAGATAACATCAAATTAAAGACATTGTAATGAGTCTATAACCAAAACCCAAAATTCATAACTAGTTAACCATCCAACACCAATCCCAATGCCAATACCAATACCAATGCTAATATCAATACTGACACTGCCCACTCTCAAAGTAGTCCAAAAAAGCTTCTAATCAAAGCCAAAGAATATTTAGTCGGGACATGCCACCGACCATAACAAAATCTAAAACCAAAAAAATAAAATGACATAAATAAATCCACAGCATGAAATTGGGTCTTTCAGAGTGCAAAAGATCACCAATTCATTCAGACTTAAAAGTTGTCCCTGAATCACCAAGTCACTGAGCAGGAGGGTGGAAGTATGGTTGGTTCCTACATTATGTGGGTATACAACGCTAAAAAATGGTTAGCAGGGTGAATGCTAAAAGGTAACTCATGGATAAAGATAAAGTAACGCCATTAATTCAAAACCAAATCAAACAATTGAGAACAGCTATATGCAAATACATATATACCATGTCGTGATAGGGAACAAGGTTTAGCATACAGTTTAAAACATTATTTTGATATTTTAGCTTTACCATTGATAGTGCCCAAGCACACAAGCAAGTGTACGTGGTCTACCAAGTAATATAGTGTCCTTCAAGAAAGCTGAATATCAATCCCACAGGGACTTGTTTCAACAACTATTCAATTCTAGTTCACAATTTAGATTAATTGATGCAAGCGTAACCAAAAAAGGGTTTTTAATATTTGTAAAATAAGATAAAGTAAAAAATGCATAAAATGAAGGTCTTGAAACAATCAATAGGAGAAAAGCCCAGGGTTAAAGCACTTCGAACAATCATACTATGTTATTGAAATTCATTCATAAGATCGCTTTCTTGGTTGTTGATTCATAGGGTTAATCGCATGATCATGGTCTACTGACCTCTAATAATTTACCTAACTTGGACATTACACTACATCATTGAGCGAGGATGTAATAATCCAATAAGTGCTTCATGTTATCATCTTGCATGTGAATCAAGTAAGGCTTCTAGGTACATCCCTGTCCTAGACTCTAATTCAAATTCCTTATTTCATAAAAGAATAAGAACCCTACTTTGTTCATCCCCATGTTTTATCTCCCTATTCCTTCTCCTAAGATCGCAAGGTTGAAAATATATGTATTCTAAGGGTGATCAATCCTCAAAATAAGTAAAACAAGAATAAACAAGCAACCAAATATGATAATCAAATTAAACAAAATCAATTCAAAATGATAATAGTCGTGTTCTTGGCTTTAACCTCAGAAAGAGAGTATTTAGCCACTAATAGCCATAATCATCATCTAAATAAGTGTATGAATGATCAAAACCATAATGAAATTAAATTAAAGAATGTAAAACCTAAAAGAGAAGTTGCAGCAACCTCATATATTGTTCAAAGGTGTCACAAGATATTTGTCAAAGTGTCCAAGGTGTATATTTATAGTAGAAACCATTTGGTCGGCATGCAAATGACCCATGCATCGCGAGCTTTATTGCTTTGATCCAATGGGTGCGCCGCAGGCTCTAGCACTGCTCCAAGGGTGATACTCATTCTCCATAGCACGGTAATGGAAGGAGCGAGAAGTGAAAATCGCGGGCAGCCACTAGAATGTGCCAATCGATCCAATATTTGTCCAAGTGTTTCCTTCACTTGTTCCTTTGCTTGTGGTGTCGTTTTACCTTAATTTTCAGCTTGTATCTCATAAATATATCATCAAAATCAACCCTCCAAGAATCCTACATGATCACACAACAAGCATTAGAGCTCAACACAACATAACATTCACAACGATGAGCGAGAAATACGAATCTTTAACATTTTGCTTTGGCTCTTGACTTGACTCAAATATACTTTGCACATTACAAACAAGTTGTTCCACATAAAATTACACATTAAAACCATTAGGAACTAATTCAACACATTGTAATCCATCAAGATAGACTAGAACATCACCTAGCTCAAGCTAGTAAAACTAGTTTTCTTGTCTAGACTCTAATTGATCGATTTAAGTCCAAAATTGTTTGAAAACACGTCTAAACATCATAATTCTGTACTTGAACACTTAGTTGCTTATTTATATCATCTTTAACACATAAAGAACATGAATTATTCTCAAAACAAGACTACATAAGCTAGAATAGCCACACTAGAGTTAAGACCCAACATACCACCCTACACTTAAAGCATTGTTCGTCCTTGAACAACTTTTTATTCTATGCATCATATGCTGAGGTGACTCTGTACTTCTACTACTACACAGACACTCAAGCTAGTACTATAATGACTATATAGAATGCAAGTTTCTACACTAAGCATGTTATGTACACAATTGAAAGTTTAAGAACCCTACTTCAAAATATCCTAGCCTCAAGAATTGACTCACCAAGTTGGTAAACTCATGCTAATTGCTCAATAAAAGAAATCATACAAATCACCCAAATTCATTAAACATGTGCCCTCATAACAAGAGAGTTACCCATAATAAATGATATAAATACAATTTATAACACAATGGGTAAAAGAATCAAGTTTTCATTCACTCTCAAAAAGAAGTCATAAGTTACACATAATAAACTATAGGCTTTCCCTTAGTGTAATACTCCACTAAAATCAGAATGTTAGGCTTAGGATCAAATAGGTCTTTTTGGGTTGTAATGCAGGCTTAAAGATGGGTAGGAACTCTTTTGGGAACAGTGACTATCTTCCCTGAGTGCTTTAATACACTGCATTATACAATTAAAACCAATCTCCAACAACCAAATTTCACCACTTTTGTCTACCCCCTTTGTTTTATTACCCCATCTTACTAAGCTCATTCACAAACACTATGGTGGGAGTATGCTAAGCATATATCTTTCAATTTACCCTTTTTTACACCCACTTTATGCTACGAACCACTATGATAGCCACCTTTAACTTAAGTGTTTTACCTTAGTTGAGGTATATAATGTCCAAGGAAGACCAGGGCTAAGATAGGTTCATTTTAACAAAACTGGTTTAAAAATGGAAACTTCTTTCAAACAATATCTCTAACTTCCAACCACAACACAATAATATTTTTCACACGCTAATAGCTATCACTTTGGGGCTTCATTTTCACCTTTTTTTATTCAATTCCACACTCCTTAACTCACTAATTTTTCATTAAAGTGCCTAGGAGATTTGGATCAAATTAAGGTCTATCAAAGAAGGGATTAGGATACATATGAAGCTACCATAGAAAATAGCTAAAGGATCAAAGAGGCTTGATAGGATTATGCATAAGGGTAGGTCAAAAAGAAGGTATGAAACAAGGTTGTTAAAGAAATGCCTATGTCATCTCCTAAACCCACACTCTTTATTTTGCTTTGCACACACACTAGGCAAGTTCTAATCATCACATACAAAAATAAATATACAATACCTCACACACACGTGGCATATGTTCAACTCAAGTAGGATCATCATAGACTCTCAACTAAACAATAATATGAATTCAACATTAAGACAACAAGTACAAGAGTCATAATCATGAGCCTAGGAGTCCAAAAAGTAGAAATTCACACAATCAAGATGCTTTTTACCATCAAACCACTTACATCCTAAAGTCAAACATAGAACTAACAAGAATATCTCACTTATTCCTAACACAAAAAATTTTAAAATTACCCTAAAAATAGGAATTTCCCCACCCCACACTTAAGAATCTACTTTGTCCCTAAAGTATACTTTAAAAGTAGAGATAGAAATACTCTCTTGGGCCACTAGTCCTAGCTAGTAGGACTAGCTAGTAGCATCTTTACACATCAAGGGGTCTGAGGACCCCACACTCAGTCTTTTCCATGCTCTTTAGCTCAGGTTTTTTGGTACTCAGACTTCCCATACCTGTGACTCAACCAAAAAAAAAATACGTGAAGTAGAAAACTAAAAACGGAAAAATAAAACATACCTACTTAACTTAGATTTCCTCCCAAGAAGTGCCTAATTTAGTGTCGCGACACAACCCAACCCAACTCAACTTAACCCAATTCCTTCATCTTTTTCCTCATACTTAGAGGTCATCTTCTTATTTGTTTCTGACCTTTTGAGTGTGAACGCTCAAGGTCAAGTACTTTTTTAACTATAGCCTTTTTAGGATCATCAATCTACATTATGTAGGGCTTAGGTGGTTATGGCTTAGAGTGCTCAATAAAGGTGTCCAAAGAGGTCTTTTATGGAATAGACTCTACTACCCCACAATTATCCCCCTCAATCAAAGTAATCATACACAAGTCTTTGTAGTGGGAAAGTATGTTAAGCGGTTTGCACACTTTAAAAATTGCTTCTTTATCCTCCAACCTCATTGTGAGCGTACCCTCTCTCATATCAATCAAGGCCCATCCCATTGCTAAAAATAGACGTTTCAAGATGACTGGTACTCTTTCATCTACCTAAAAATCTAAAACAATAAATTCAGAAGGAATAATAAATTTACCAACCTTTATGAGAACATCTTCTATTACTCTTTCAAGATAGTCTATGGTCCTATTTGCTAGCTATAGTAGTACAGAGCTCAGTGTAGGCTTTCACTAGTCCAATGTGTTGAACAAAGATAGACGCATCAAGTTTATACTTGCCCTTAAATCACTAAGTGCCTAAACCACTTTTTTGTTGCTAATCTAAATGGGGAGAGTGAGCTTTCCAGGGTCCTTAAGCTTTTTGGGCATCGTTTGAGTCACCACAAAGCTACACTCCTCAATGAGTGTTACCGCCTCCATATCCTGTAACTAAACTTTGTTAGCAACCACATCTCTTAAGTACTTAGTGTACTTAGGCAACTCCTGCAAAATATCTAAAAGAGGTAAGTTAATGTGTATCTCTCTGAACGTGATAGAACTTCTTGAAGCACGCATCCTCCTTTGACTTTATATGATTCTATGAAAAAAGGTAGTTGTGGGATCTTCTTCACTTCTTCAACAACTCTTTGTTTTAAGTACTCATACTTCCTCGACTTTTAAGCAACTTGGTCATTTACCTATTTAAGACTCGAATCAGCATCCTCCTATATTGTTCGAAGAGGCCACAAGATATTTTCCAAAGTGTCCAAGGTGTATATTTATAGTAGAAAGCATTTGGCTGGCATGTAAATGACCCATAAGCCTTGGGCTGCATTGAATTGAACCAATGGGCATAACTCGAGATCTATAGCACTTCTTAAAGTTTGATGCACATGCTACATTACACTTCAATGGAAAGTGAAATACATGCAAATCGCGGGCAGCCACTGGAATATGCCAATCGATCCAATATTTTTCTAAGTGTTTCCTCCACTTGTTCCTTTGCTTGCGGTTGCATTTTGCCTTAGTTTTCATCTTGTATATCATAAATATATCATGAACATAAACACTCAAAGAATCCTAAATTGTCACATAACAAGCATTAGAGCTCAAAACAACATAACATTCACAGCGATGAGCGAGAAATACGAGATAAGACTAGGCTTGCTCTCTTAATCTCTAACATTTTGCTTGAGCTCTTGCCTTGACTCAAATATACTTTGCACATTACAAACAAGTTGTACCATATAATATTACACATTAAAACCATTAGGAACTCATTTAACACATTAGAACCCATCTAGATAGGCTAGAACATCACCTAGATCAAGTTAGTAAAACTAGTTTTCCCGTCCAAACTCTAATTGATCGATCTAAGTCCAAACTTATTTGAAAACACTTCTAAACATCATAAATGTGTACTTGAACACTTAGTTGTTATTTATATCATCTTCAACACATAAAGTGCATAAATTATTCTCAAAATAAGACTACACAAGTTAGAATAGCAACACTAGAGTGCATAAATACACCCAACATCAACTGTCATAAATCCACCCACAGTCTATATGGGTATAGTGTTACCCCCTGAACGTTCCCTAGTGCATGTAGCTGCACAAATCAGAGATATCATAGATGGCTGGGGATTCCCTTATAGCCTTCGCCCTTCATAATACATATATATGTGTATAGTCTTAGTGGATTCCCTTGTACCCCACAAGCACGTGGTCATCAAGACTAACCCTCATGTCGGCACACATGAGTTTCCATTGTCCATCCATCATACACACACCCTCATGTCTAGCTATCACAACCCCCATTATTGCCTAATTAAAATAGTTAACATATAACTAAACCACCTATTCAAGGAGTCAATTATTAAGGCATTATTAAGTTGTATCGTCATACCGACTATAGCTTGCATGCAATGTCATTAAGCCAACACCTAGGGGATTCCTATGTACCCCACAGACTCTATTATCAAAATCACTTGGGGGATGCTCATGTACCCCACAAGGTTTTTAGAACCATCATTAATAATTTTTCTCGTTATGCAATACATTAATTCAAGTAATAAATCAAACCAAACACCTTGGGGATTCCATTGTAACCCTAACCCAAATTCCCACCTTTCTCGTGACTGAAAACCAAATTTTACGATATAGGGTTGGGGACATAACCACTTAAAAATTCAAAAGTTTAGAGAAAGTTACCGTCATCAAGTTCAACCACCATACCCATGCACCCACACGTTCAAAACCATATTTAAAACATGGGAAACCAGAATTAAACCATGGTAAAACATATATCAATAACAAGCATTCAAAACCCCCAACTCTTATTTTAAAACCATAACAATATCATTAAAGTTATACATTTTAACATGGGCATTTAATAAAATAATTATGAGTAAGGTGTAACATGTCTGAAATACCAAGAAATTTGGAAGAGATAGCACCCTTAGAACCCTAGATGATCACTCTCTTTGAAACCCTAGCCTTAGCTTGAACAAAGTTTGGGAGAGAATTTTGGGAGTGTTTTATTTGGAATAATGTGATAATAAAGTCCCAAGGATGTTCTTAATTCATGGGGTCCAACGGGTTATAGTGGGAAATGTCCAAAGTGCCCTCAATATAAAACTAAAAAAGAACCGTCTTTGGTTCTGAGTTGACCCCTTGACTCTTACCTACACCTTACGACTTATGACCATAAGTCGTAACCAAAATAGTGACCAAGACCCTCATACACTACTAACCTTACTACTCAACCACCCAACTCATAACCAGAGCTTATGACTCATAAGGTCTAGTCATAGACAATACTAAACTCAAATAGGTTCGACACTGGACAACTTATGATTTCACCTCACGACTTGTAACCTATCCAAATGGCTCTTAGTAATCCACCTATACTCAGAGTAGAGTCAAGACACAAACTTACTGATTTGGTTAAGGTTTGTCCTAACGACTCATCACCACCCTTAATGACTCGTATCCCCCAAGTCATAACCAAGATAGAAACCAAAACACCCTTGACTAGATACCCTACAAGTAGGGCCACTTGACCCGTTAAGACACCATACGACTCATATGGCCAAGTCATAATCAAGACAGTGAGCTCAAAGCTCAAAAAATTTTCAAGGGCCGAAAATTCGAGGTGTTACAGCACCTATGATACAGGTGGTCCCACATAGGTTCCAAGGCAAAAAAATATTCTGAATACTTCTCTGGATTTCACTTTCTGAGATAGCTTCTAGTACGTATAGCCTGTAGGTAACACCTACGGGTCGTACGTGCCCTCCATAGGTAGCAAGGTTAAACTTTCAACTTTTGATTCTCTGTTTCTCAGCTTATCTAACACATATTTTGGCACTTATGCCTAGTAGGTAGGCCATATAGGTCATAGGTTCCCTCTTCATTGGTCTAAAACTTCAACTTTTACTTTTTTTTATTCAGAAAATTTCAAAACTTTGATTTTATGCAATACACAACACAAGACACATCATATTTAACAAAAATACCTAAGTAGTTTGCATATTTTTATTATTTTAAGAATTGAAAGCACAATGAAACCATAGCACATCAACACCCTCAACTTAGAATGTTTTCATGTCCACAGGCAATGCAATAAAACTAAACAAAACAATGACACTTAACTAGGTGAAACCTAAGCTATCTATGACAGTCAATTATCAACTTTAGGCTTAAAACATTACACCCTCCTATTTCAACACTTTTAAAACCAACCGTGTGTACTTATGAAGCACAACGACATGACACAAAGGAATAAAGATATGTCATTATATTAGTAACAAACAACTATGCATATGTACAAGTTACACTACCCAAATAAGTAAGCAGCTGGCAATACATCCCATGTGCCCTCATAACAAAGAAGTCCCAATCACTCATATGAAATCATAAATGTCGATGTGGGGATGATCAAGAGACACTCATACTCACAAGAGAAGTTCCACCAATGCCCATCAAATACCATAGGCTTGCCCTTATTTTCTTTACCTTAGCTTTCAGAAAGTCGGGTCAGGATTACTATAGGGCTTTATTCAGCTTTTAATGTAGGCTTAGAGGTTGGTATATACATATGGATATTTTTAGTGACTAAGCCTCCTTGGCACTAAACTTAATTTGGGGTCCTCTTATCAACCACTTTTTTTTTATTCCACCCTTATTTCTCTCTTTTAATTCTTTTAATGCACATTCAGGTTGGGTGTGGTTTCCTTTATTCTTTCTTTTTTTTTTCTTTTTCTACCACACCCAGCCCCTCATTCTATTCTCTTATTTTACCCTTCTTTATACCCACTTCACATTATGTACCCCTATGATAGCCACGCTCAACTTAGGTGATTTGCCTGAGTTGAGGTGCACAATGTCCAAGGAGAACCAAGGCCAAAAAAGGTTCATTATAACACAAATGGAAAGGTAAATGGTGTAACAAGAAAAACATGCTATATGGGATCAAAAATATGGATCAAGGAATACTTATTCACACATGAAAGGTCATTAGATAAAGAGTGGAATTATTTCAAGAACGGCCTATGATCCTTTCCTAACCAACTATCCTAAAACCTAAGCAAGACTAATCAGGCAAGTTCTGGATTCAACAACCAAAGGGAACTAAGTAGCATCTCACGCAAACATGGCATATAGTTACATCATAATCTACTACTTATCTGGTTCATGCAATTGTTAGCTATGATTATTATATCCCTAATCCTAATTCCACAATGAGGTTCACAATGGTCACACCTATAAACACATCACATAATTCTAAAATAAATTTCTTTTTTGGAGGGATAACATTTTTCTCGAAAATCAACAAAAAAATGTCAACTACCCTAGATACTCAAAAAATATCCTAGTTACACAAACGCAGTAAAAAACAAAATACGACACATAATTAACCTAGACATCCGATTATACAACCATACCATGACTGATAGGAAAAGAAACATACAATAAAACCTACGGCGGCTATGGTATACTAATGTAAAACAAGGGAAATGAGGACTTACCTTGGACGCACTAAGTTCCTAAGTCATGCTCATCCCTATATATGGGTATCTCAACTAGCGAGCGGTGGTGGTGGTGGTGGTGGTGAACTGCTAGAGGATGCACCCGCATCTAGCTTAGCACGCCTCTGCCTATCAACAAATATAGTCTTTCTTGAATCATGTGTAGCCTATTTTAGGGCCTAATCAAATGGGAAGTTAAGATCCTATAGAACCTTCTCTCTACCTCTCGTGTTCCTAAATACGAGGAACGTCTCCTCATTCTCCACAAAAAAATCAAAATGTTTAGGTCCACGTAGAGTGTCGACTGAATAAATTGAGGTATAAATGGAGGGATAGTTAAAATATTATTCTTAAAGAGAGAGTGTATCTCTACTCGTAGTATGTCTACATTCTCCCTAATCTCACCCATATCGGGTGCCTCAATATCACTGAATTAGAATGACACTTGGCCATCAAAATCATCTATACGGGCATGCACCTACGCTCAAAACTCTTAACATTTCAGCCTTGTGTGCAGCTTATAATCTAGTCTCTATCGTCTCTTGTGTTGTCCTAGCCCAAGGTCGAATTTTCCTATATAACGATGCCATCTAGATCTCAACATTATCTATCCGGATGGTAGAGGCACATTGACACTACTAATATTTGTAAGAACTCCCATGATACTAAAATTATACCTGTGGTAGTAGTTATAGCAGAGGGGAGATGGGGCACTGAAGATATCTCAACTAGCTCTGAAATGGAAGCTAGGACTGAGGTAGATGTAACTGGGGCATCCCTCTACTCCCCCATCTAAAAATCTATTCCTCCATCAACATCTCCACCCTATCTATCACTCAGCTCTACAGGAATTGATAGGTCCTCGGACTGGGTCAAAATAACTATCGGAGGTACATAGGATCTCTCTGCAAGAACCGAGTTTGTCGGATCCTTGATCATTGATAATTCTTAGCTTAAATGTTAAATTAAGTTCAAGACGGACATTGTCAATATATACCTAACAAGAGTTGGGGTCGAATCCATGAGGAGTACGAACTAGCTTTCAAAGCTTACATGTGTTGAGAGTTAACTATGTGTTAACCCGTAATGCAATATTTAAATAAAGAATAAAAGTAAATTGGGGGGAGTTTGATTAAAAAATTTGTTGAACACAATAACCAAAAACACTAGCAAGATATTTAAGAACTTGATAAGTGTTACCAATTTTAGAAGAACCTTGGGGTTACACCATCCTAGGTGGTGTTCATGTGTGGGTGATCAAAGGTTAGTCCAAGTTTTAGCTAAGGGTTTTGGGTAGGCTAGATTTAGGATCTTAGTGTTAACCTCTTGATAAAAAAACTAAATTTCACTCATGGATTCTTTTGAATACGTCATGAGCATGCCAAGTTTAGCAAATCCATTACCTCAACTAGCATCCTTATTTCTAAGATAATGCTTATGACATAGCTAATTCACATAACATCCTTCCTTCTAAGATAATCCTAAGAAATAAGATAATTCAAATTGTTGTTCACAATTATAATTCAAATTGTTGTTCACAATTACTATTCACCCACATCCCTTTTTCAAGGATGATTTGGGATCCAAGATAATTAGGGTTTTCACCTGTAATTCTCATTTCAAACATAGATTAAGAGTAAAACCCAATAGAATCAACTAATTATTTGAACTTACAATTGATTCCTACATATTAACCACCTAATCAAACATAACCCCAAGATATAAATTTAGCTACTCATAAAATTAGAGATAAGAGATGTGCCCAAGTTACCATTCAACTCATCCATTGAAAGCAAAATAAGTAAAATCTCCAACTTCAAGTTCAATCAACAAAGCTAATTATCTCTTAGGAATACTCTACAATTTGATTCTTACTCACAAAACTTGTTCTTAGCTCTCCATATTGAAAAATTATCAAGACGATGTTAAAATCGTCTAGGTTTTTCCCTTTGTATTTTGATACTTAGCTCTATGGATTTCCAATCATGCCCTTAAAACTTTTTTGTCCTATTGTGATCACTATACTTAAGTTGTGATCGCAACACTACTATTGCATAGAATCGTATCACGATTACCATCCTCTAACTTTCTTGACTGACCATGATTGCAACCCTTAGAGTGTGATCGCGGCACATAAGGGTCACCTCTAGGTCTAATCTTCAGTTCTTTTGCTCTACTTGCCGACTTTATTTTTCTTCCACCTTTGTCTCAACTCAGTTTTAATAGATTTCATGCAAGAGCACAAACACTGGAAATTAATGCATTTAAATGAAGAATTAGCCTCATGTAAACACTTAATTCATTGTAGTGTGCGAGAATTTGGACATAAATGAGTGAAAAAATTGCCACTCATCAACACCCAACTTACAACTTTGGTTGTTTTCAAGAAACACCACTCTATACTCAATGAGACTAATCAACTTATAAGCCCACTCTTACAACCAAATGATCACCATAATTCTGAACTCGATTAGCACTAATAATTAACCAACAAGCATAGGAAGAACTATTCATGCAACTCCCCTCAAATTCAATCACATATTCAAGGATGCAAAAAACATTTAAGAACAATCAAGTAACAACTACCAACTCTCAAGAGGCGACTCTCGATCAATAGTGACTTAACTATACTCCTTTTCCTCATTTTTGGAACATGACAACTTCACCAACCTATATTATTTTGCATGCATCCTCATGAAGTAAACTCCCCACATAACATAATTTTTATCTTATGATAAGGGAAAATGTGTGAGCACTCACTCTCACAAAGAATTTCTCAATTGCAAACAAATGTAATGCCATATGTTTTCCTTTATTTTCAATCGCTACTAACTCAAAGACACTTAGTTGAAGATCTCAAAGGACTTTTTCAGGCTTGTAATGTAGGCTTTAGGAAGGATAGGATAAAGATTTGGGATAAAAGTAACTACACCCTCCTTTAACTCCACATAAAACACTATTAAATCAAACTTTGGGTCATGGGCCCCTTTATTCTTTCCTAATTCACACATGTGCCTACTTTTACCACATTGGCTCACCTATATTTTGGTAGCATTTTCTTCTCATATATTTCCTTTGTGTAATCTCATACTTTTCTTTATTTTGTTGTTCCCTCTATTTTTCTCGTTCATTTGTCCTCATTACTTAGCTTTTAGGCATCTGCTTACAATACTGTGGCCCAAGATTGCCTCTTCTAAGATTTACCACCCCCAACTTGGGATTTTAGCCTCAAGTTTCACTTTAAAGTTCAAGGAGGGTAGGGTGTAAAGGGGGGATAAAATTCACATAGTTCAAGGATTGCAATGTGGTTACCAAAGAAAGGTTCAAAGGCTCAAAAGGGGTGCCTAGGGATACCATTCGCGCATGGGTAGACTTTTTTGGCTAAAGTGGATTTCCATGATCACAAAAAAAGCCTAGAATTATTCCTTCAACCACGTGCAATTAACATTAGCTTTGAAAGACCAACGGGGAAAGTTCTATTTGACACAAGTATGCATGAGAATCAATCAACTAGGTTCACCGCGCATAGCATGCAAACTTTTCTAGGAAGATTAATTGCATTTCCTATTTGAGACAAAAGGAGATAATTACCACATACTGCCTACTAATGAATTTAGAGTCACAAAAAGAGGTAAAGTGTTGTTAAAAATCATTTGCGTTCATGCACTTGATTTTCACAAAAAATGTTTCTAGACAGAGGGGGATACTTGCTTCGCATATCACTATGTGATATGGCTATCGTTAGCACCAAATCAAGCCATCATCTCACATTTTAGATCTCAAATAGGAAAAGTATATGACTACTTAGACTTCACCATAGCAAAATGGCAATCCCAATCTATAATTCCATGGGTACTCAGACTTTCCTTGAATCTATAGCTCAAAACCCCAAGACGATGATTTTCCCTTAAGATATCATCACTCAATATATCATAGGGAAAGGCTGGTCCAACATCATTATTAAAAGAACTAAAAATATAAAAATAAAAAACAAAAGTGATAAATCCACAAAATGTAGGCACCATTAGGATGCCCAAAATGTCAAATCATCCATAGCAAATCAAAAGTAAATCATCCAAATAAAACATAAAACATCCAAATAAGAATCCAAAAAATACAAAACAAAGAATAAAATATGAAATAAATATGAATACGGGCACCCCTAACTAAAAAGCTTGCAGTTTCCTCACTACATTACATAAAAGCATAAAAAAAGTTTAAGGAGCTCCTTATAATTGCATCAAGTGCTTCCATCACTCATAGTCTCCTCATCATTATTATCAGACTATGGATCACCATCCTCATACCACCTGGTAAGGATCTCATTATTAGAATCTGTCCTAGGGGAAGAAAGTCTCTCTTTGGGCTTTAGGACCTTCCAAGGGCCCTTCACCCCTTTCCACATACAAGTAAAAAATTTATCTTTCTTCTTTTCCCTTCTTCTCATCTTATCATAAGACTCTCGAAGAGACTGATGAGACTGTTCTAAGAAAGAGTATTCCCTTTCAATCCTTGAAATAATAACTCCCTACTCCTTTTGATCCATAAAGAACCTCTTATAATCAGTCTAGCAGGCATAGAAGTCGTAAGTGGTAGAAGGTTCTCTCAACCCTGAAGGTAGATTATAAACCAACTCCTTCATTATTGCATCTGATTTGAGAGCTCCTTAAATGGCCCTGCTATGTATGGCCTGCAAGAGTCAACATTATCATCCACCGATTTACCTAACTTGATCTTTTTTTTTTTGCTCTTTGAATGTGGGCCCTCTCCACATATCTTTAATGGGTAAATGGTTTTCATTAGGGATATCCAGTTGTCCCCCAAATACTCCTCAACTTCATCCCTCTTGCATAGTTCTATAATCAAGGATGGAAACAAGAGCATGAGGTTGCCTTAGTTCTTGAAATACCGAATCTTTGAAAGCACAAAATGACTAACATTCAAGAAATGTTGTCCAAACGTCAAGATACCATCCGATCTTGCATAATGGGAACATGAGTCATGTTGATATTCAATGAAACACAGCTACAAATAATGGTAATCAAAATCTGAGTTTAAATTATGAACTAGTTCAATATTATCCCAGATTTTTTATCATTCCATAAGACCTCTTTTCCTTGGCACGGATGTTTAACCAACGAGTTCCCCGGGGTACAATCCTTGGCCTCAAACTCCCTCATATCAGCGTTCAGCAATCCATAAACTTCATTGATCTTTTTGGCCCTAAAATGAACTTCTTTGCCCCAGATTCTCATAACTGGGGCTGAGATTTTTACTACACTGAGATTTGCACAGAATTCACCTTCTATTTCTCATTGGCCCAGCATGGATCCAGGGTAAAGCATCTCCAACCTGTGTCTACTAACCTCTCATATAATATAGGAAGATTTTTGGGCACTTGATCCATGGATATGACCCTCTCAAGGAGTAACTTCCACCTAGCGAGGTCAACATAATAAAGAGTCTGACACTTAGTGGCCATAAATCAAATTTGATCATATGTTGCATTGAAAAGATACTGGTTTTTGACAGAAATGAGACACTTTTACAAAACCCTTTTTCGTAGTCTACCAGCCGAAGATAAGATATTAATATTAAGATTGGGATTGAGTGTTGAGAAATGGGTTGCGAACCCTCCATGGGTCCTACCTTGAATCGTTGAAGTTCAGTAGGTGTATACGAAGGTTATGATATAACCTTAATTATATCAAATTATCATCATCATTCTTTTTCATAAATTATACATCTTTAGTGTTGTATATATGTGCATTATCCGTCGCTTGTATATATAATCTGCTTTTTTTCATGCCTGTTTATTTGTTTATGTGATATATCTAGAACTGTTAGGGGAATTGGTGTTAGCTACTATTTGGGACATTTTTTTATTATAAGTGATATGCTCATAGTATATATTTATATACCTTATTTTTCTACTTTGCTTAGTCGGTCTATGATACCTACTAAGTACAAGTGGACCATATTCATCCCTACTATGCCATTTTAGTGCAGATCTAGGTGTGAGTGCATTGCATAACAACTGAAATTGTAATACCACGCGATTTTCCTAGCTTAAACTCGCCCCAAAGAAATGTCAAGGTTAGCTCTTAGAATAAATGATGGTCAATTTATGTGTAATTCTTTAGATTTGAACTTTGTATGGTGTAGGAAATTGAATAAGCTTTCCAACAATATAAGATTCGCCCAAATCTGATAACCGGGTAAGAATTTATGGCTATTTTAAATTTCAGTCATAGATCACCGTCAATTGAACCCTTAGCGCATTGTAGAACAGTGAAAAATTCCAATTGTCATTTTCCAGTGGCCCTCTACAATTGCACCACATCATGTAGAGGGTCAATTCCCCTTTGGCAAATTCCAATGTGACCTCGCGATACTGGCGCGTCGCGCTTCTGGTCAAAATGACAAATATAAGGGCTCCACAATTGTAGCTTGTCACGGAGGGAGCCCATTTTCCACTCGTCCAATTTCTAGTGAGCCACCGCGACAATGGCGCATCGCGGTGGCCACTTAATTCGTAAAATGTTGCATTTTTCAGTTTTGTTTGGGAGTTTAAAGAGGGCATTTTGGTCATCTTCCCTGCCCCTAGTCCATCTTAAACAATAAATTAAACCCATCTAAACCACTTTGCATTCAATTTTCATCTATTTCTTTCAAAGCAAAAACCCTAGTTCATCAACTTCCTCCCCAAGCAACTCAAATTCCTTCATTAATCTTCCAAGGAAATTCAAAATTTAGAATTCCCAAGTTAAGTACTCCAAGAATTCATCCCCAAAGCATCAATAGGAATCCAAGATTCAAGTTTTCATCAAAGATCATCAATTCAAGGTATGTGGGGTTTGAACAAGGATAAATGTTCTGTCCTTGTGCCCAAAGTTATGTTTTTCAACAAATTTCTTATGATTTGAAATTGCGGTTTACACCTATAGTATCTTATTGGTGATTTTGAGTATGATACCGTTAAATTATGAAATCCCATGTTTGTTTTTAGTTAAAGAATGCTCTTTTATGATTTTGAATACCATGAGCATAATTTGAGATATTGTTTACAGCTTTTCAATTTAATTGAGCATGATATTGTGATTTAAAATCATTATCTTAATACTATTGAAGTATGGACTGTTATCCAAGATTGATTACTGTGATTTCAAGAAAGTTGGTGCTATAAGCATCTTATGAGTAAGATTGTTTACAGTTTTCAATACAACCTTGATCTTATGATCATTGGTTTAGGTTTGGAATCCACACTATAGATTATTACTATTTACAAAAACTCAAAACAATTTTGTATACAGACTTACTAAATCAGTGCATAAATGGCTTTTCATATAAATGCTTATGCTAGTTTTAAGAAGTGAATTTCCAATGACTTTGAGCCTGCAGATCTTAAAGGGAGTAGTATTTATCACCGAGTGGGAAGTATGGGATTAGCGTGCCCTAAATTCCATAGAACTACGTAGCCAACATAGGTACAGACTTAGATTATTCCCATTTATATGGATAATAGATTTAGTTTGTGATCGATCATCTGGATTAGGTTATACTCCCTGGCAAGAGTATAACACCTCACCCAATCATGAGGTTTCCACCTTAGGAGGTTAAGACGTAGGACTCCATGTAGCTCACATGGTTTATGTCGGTTAAGAGAACCTTCCTGCTAGTAAAAGATACACAGCTTCACAGATAAAGTATTTTCCCTAAAGTTTTGAAAGAATCCCCTGGTAGAATAAGTTTTCAGATATGATTTGAGAACAAGAACAGAATAAAGATTTTAGAACTAAGTGTAATGGCTCACAAGATTTAGATTACATGTTTATTATTCATTATTTGACTTTCAGATTTCAAATTTACTCAAGCTATGTGAGTCATTTACATTAAGCATGCATGATTTGATAAACTGTGATAATATTATTTACTTATTGCATGCACCCCCATATACTCGGTACATTCTCTAAGTACTGATCCACATATACGTCTATGTGCTACATTGTCTCATAATGTAGGTTCAAGTCCTCAGTCTCAATAGCGACAGTGATTTTTGAGCATCATATCTACATCCCTTCAGTTGGTGAGTCCTCATAGTTTGAGGGCTT
The DNA here is from genome assembly GCF_002878395.1 of Capsicum annuum. Classification (NCBI taxonomy): domain Eukaryota; kingdom Viridiplantae; phylum Streptophyta; class Magnoliopsida; order Solanales; family Solanaceae; genus Capsicum; species Capsicum annuum. The sequence goes on from NC_061111.1 coordinate 73,016,183, forward strand.
AGTTATTCAGATTTCCCATTTATTAGTAGATTTCTTCGTTATTCATTTCAGACAGCTAGAGTCAAATGGGGCCTGTCCTAGTAGCTCTCTCTAGATTCAGCTAGTAGAGGCTTGTCAGACTACCAGATTCAGTCTTAGATCTCAGTTGTCGTATTCAGACTTTTCAGTATTTGTTTAATCATATTAAAATTGGTACTTTCAGATATATTTATATTATTCAGAAATTTTACATTTTATCATGATTTTATACTTATATTTCCCCATGTTGAGATTCAGATGTGTTAAAAGGCAGCTAGGGTTAGCTCAAAACTACTTGTAGTTCGGAGCACCGCGTGGCATCCCGGGAACTAGATTTCGGGGCATTACAGAAATTGTATGGTTGATCATTTTCATTTTTTAGGTATAGGTCTCTCTATGTTTTCAGAATCGGCCTCAGGCCTCCTCCAATCAATTGATATCTTTATTTTGTATTTAGAGACATATTTATAGTTTTTAGATTCAGTTGAGTTTAGATTGTTCTTACACTGTGACACCTGATTTTGGGATGGTTTATTGTATCTTTATTATCTAGAGATCCACTATTGTTGTACTTGTATGGGTTTGACTTCGCTCTAAAAGTATCACCTTGAAAATTATTGTATTATTTCTTCTTACATATCAGTTTAGGTGATTGACTCACTTGTCAAGGCTTGGCCACGATAAGTGTCATCATGACCTTGATTTATTTTTTGGATCATGACATTTCTTTATTTTGATAGCATAGTAATTTGTTTTATGTTTATGATCTCAAGTATGTGCAATTTATTGTCAGTTCTTGTCAGAAATGATTGATAAAAGAAAATGGAAGCTCCTCCAAGTAGTTCTCCCGTTGTGGGGTGTAGCTAGGCATAATCAATAAGAGATAATTATCACTCAATTTAGAATATAATTATAGGTAAATTTGATGTTGGAATATTTTGTCAATAATGATCCAGGACCATTTCATAACAACTTCAAACATGTTTGGCAATATTAAAAACCCAATGGCATTGTCAGCTCCCCAACCCAAGTTAAAAAAGTGAAAACCTCATTCAAATAATAAGTATAATATAAATGTTTTAACAAATGCATGTTTTACGTATTTAGAGATGACAAAAAATTAGATATGGTAAAGTAAAATTATGAAAATATAATGTTTAAAATAGTTTCTATTTGTGTCCATCGAAGTCCCATTGGTGGCCTTGGACCGATTTATCCTTTTGTATGATATTTTTCTCGCGTAGCTGAGTTTGAGGGTTTTCATAGGGTTCTGAGTCCTTCAATCTGCTTATTTTTTCGAGCACGGGCTCTTCTATTGCTTGGCTCAATTTATTTTTATTTGTCCAATTTAATTCATCTAAAAATTGGATTGGCTATTTAAATTAGTTCATGAAATCTCAATCATTAAGTCTGTTTGATCTTCAAGTCTGAATCGTATTCACTCATATCTTAATCATTAACTGCTTATTTTTAAAAATGTTTCGACCACTTAACAGGTCTAAATAAATTTAAATGATTAAGATTTGCAGCAGAGTCTTAACTACTGCAATCACCCACCTATATCAACTACCATCATTGTCGTCCATTACTATCAACATTATCATTCACCACCTTCAACCACCATCTCCAGCAACAACCACCACCATTATATTATAGTCAATTATTTATCATCACTAGCAACCATTTGCAATCGTCACTACCAACCATCATTATCACAATAATCACCAATCACTATCGACAATCAAGACCACTATTAGGCATTACTATATATATATATATATATATATACATATATGTGTGTGTGTATGTTTGTGTGTATTGCTAGACACCATCATCATTCACCACCATCGTCATTAAGACTATGAACCACCAAAATTATTAGCTATCAATACCAACAGGGGCGGAGCTACAGTCCCGATTGGGGAGGAAAGAAGTTCGGACGAATTCAGTAGCTTCTATATAGACTTGTCTTTGTACTAAAACTAAGAAAATAACCCACATACAAAAACTGACTGATGGTCTAGTGGAGGAAAACATATATAGTTATTGATGTGTGAACCGACATATAAATACTAATTGATGGTCTAGTTGTTTATGCACGAGAATTGAAGGCTTGCGTCTCCGAGATGTGGGTTTGAAACCCATTAGCAACAATTTTGTTTCTTTTTGTTTATACTTTTTTACTCACTTTTCCATAAGACTTTCTTCTTTCTCCAATATGATCTCAGCGGTTGACTTTATAGATTTCAGGATGAACAACACATCAGTCTACCATGAGATCTCTCCTTATTGGCATAGCTTTTTATTTCTAAATTTAGGTTTTCATTATAGTTTTTGGGGTTGCATCTCCTTCTTGACATTCTTTAGTAGTTTTGATACGGACGACTTTTGATTCCTAGGGATGATTTTATTTCCTTAAGTACAATGTTCCCTCTTTGATTGCATTTGTTTATTTAGTCTTTATTTTGTCTATCAATGAATTAGTTCTTGATTTTTCAAGCGTTAGTATGTGAGATGAAGTTTTGGGATTGATGATTCTCCTATCGATGAGTAGTGTGGGTGCCACTTACAAAGAGTTTTAAATCATGATAGTCTTTTCAATAGGTGAAGTCCATGCCATCAAAGTGATCCAACTCGAAATCTTCAAACATCTTGTTAAGAACACTATTAATTTCAATGCCCTCGATTGTTGTGAACATTAAGTTCTTGAAGATTGTTAGATAAAATTTACAAGAATTTAATTAAAAGCTGACTATGAAAATCTATCCACTATCTTTAAAAAAAATAAGTTTCCCACTTATAACTGCAATAGGGATTTAGCAGAATTCTTCTAGAATTTACAAAGCCTCTAAAATTCGAATATCGACATTTAATTCGAATTCTCATAGGAACAAAATGTTATGATTTGTAGTAAAAGAGAGATTAAAAAGTTGATTTTTTTTAGGATAAATGGATATTTATCATATTTAAGTGTGTGCAAACTAGCAGATACATCATTTAATAACTGGCACATTTTCAATCACAACCTTCACAAAAACAGGTACCTTGTCAATCACATTTTGTTATAGGATAGATAGGTATTTATAATATCTAAGTGTCTGTTTAAACCATTAGACACACCCTTTAGAAATAGACGTTTTTCAATCACAACCTTCATAAAAACAGGTACCTTTTCAATCACAACCTTTCATAGGAACAGACCCCTTTTGCAATCATAATCATTCACTTTTTTCTATTAAGTAATAGTCTTTTCTTTAAAGATGACTAAAAATTACTCTCAACATTTTCCCATAAATAACAATAACTAATTCCAACAATTTCATCTTCTTTTTTCTTTAATTTACGCCATCTTCATCGTGTTCTAAAAATATTATTGGGATGCACGTAAATGCGGCATATGCAATGGCTCTGGTAAATTAGTACAAGCTGAAGTTCTTGAAGCTAAAAGCAAAGAGAAACTGGAGGTTTAGATATTCAAGATAGATGGCCACGGAGTCATTGTGGAGAAGCTTGGGAGCCTTGAAGAAAACTATGAGGACTTCACTAACTCTTTGCGTACCAATGAATGTTGCTATGCCATATTTGATTTTGATTTCATCACCGCAAAAAATTAGCAGAAAAGCAAGATTTCTTCATTACTTGGTACTCTGATATTGTTTTATCCTTTCCTCAGAATTCAAGTATGCTCAAATTTTGATATATCATGTCATCCATAATTGACCTATGTTGCTAGAACTCTTAAAAAAAGCATCGAGTATTCCAAAATACACTAGTTTTAATACCAAATTTATCAAGATCCGAGATTACCCCCAATTGTAACACGGTACATAAAATCACAAGTGGCCCAAGCTAACCCATTAACTGGCACAAGTTGTAAACACTGAAAGAAGATAACAAAATAATATGCAGAAGTCATTTATTAAAAATTCTGAGTAATAAAACAATGTCAAGTGTACTGAAATCTTCAATGAAAACATAACTATCTGTCTAACTATCTGAAAGCCTCTAAAAAAGATGAGTTGTTGGGACAGGTCTCCAACTATGACTACTGAAATAACATGAAATGAGGTACTGGAAAACATTAATAATATGTCTAGCCCTCGACTGATGAGAACTTACCAAAGCTATAGCAGAGTGGTACAGGAACGGACTAAGTACGTTCTAAGAATTGAATGTCCGAACCTATGTGTTATAAGACAACATAGCGAAAAGAGACTATGTGGTCAGTACTTTGAATGTACTAGCATACTAGATAAGGACTAGCTGACATGGACATGTAAATAGTACTAAACATAAATGCATGAACATGTAAATCGAGTGTAAGATCATGTAAAGCATGTGCTAAAATAATCTATAAAATTGAATAACTGAATAACAAATAAACTGAACACTTGGTCATGCAAACCTGAGCTGATATGGCCTGAATACTGAACTGAGATTATGGGAGCTATCATTTAATCGACATACCTTAATCTGAGCTAATCTGGGTCCAACCTGTAACCCCAGTCGGAAGGATGTCAGTACCTTTTCATAGATACCAAAATGGCTATGTTGATCCACTAAACTAATATCGAAAAGGACTTGATGCTGGTCCTCTACTGGCAAGTGACCCCTAAGAGAGTGTCAATCCTCTATTGGCGGTTGACATCTCATAAACCTATGATGTCTACGTCGTTCTGAAACTTAGGAAAATATACTAAAGGTCTCAGTCCTCTACTGGCAGGTGAGCCTTTATCCCTAGGTTCGCTCGGTGCTAAGTCCTACTCCTAACTAAACTGACACAGAAGCATAAACTATTGTATGCGTTGATAACCGGTATGCTTAAACATCGTATTTTAAAAATAACAGTGCACGCATAATTTGAAGTAATCATGAACATGTTAACTGATGTATTTAGAATGATAGAATACTAGTGAGTGCTCGTTATGAAAATGTTATAAACTTCATGGTACAAACATGATATGAATAACTTGAAATCTTGAAAACTATAGCATGCATGATCATCTATGTATCAGGTGTTCATAATACACCAGCATTAAAAAAATATTATTAAATACGATAATTTCAAAGTAATGACATGATAAGAAATTTCATGACTTAAACTCAACAATTTCATCAATGTAACAAATTATCATGATTAAAGTACGGAAGAATGCTTGAATTTATGAGGAAACACTTGTTCATGGTTGAATTCAAGAATTACATGGAGGAATCATAAATTTGTACTTCTCATGAAACCCTAAACCAAAAAGGGAATTAAACTTGAGAAATTGAAAATTTTGGGACTCAATGGTGAAAGAAGCCCATTGTTGAATATCCCACATACCTAAATTTTTTGACTTCTCTTGTAGGAAACTTGAATTTGAGACTTGAGAGGGCTACTTGGAAGAAACCCTCAGCTTTTGTTCTTTAGAGTGGGAGAGGAATCGATGTTGCTAAATAACTGAAAAGGCGGCAAATAAAGCCTCCTTTGTGTTTTAAGTCGTGAATTGGGAGTTTAAAGAGGAGAAAAGGACCAAAAAGCCCTTCTTACCCTTAAGTGACTGCACGACTTTTACACAACAGTGTGGCACACTTCCTATCGCGGAGAGACCAGCCTCCGCATCACGCCGATATCACAGAGACTAGCCTCCATGACAAGGCGATATCGTGGTGGCATAACAAGCATTATATTTTTAAAGAATAATAACAGTATAGGAGTTGACAACCTTATTTGGTGCAACTCTTATGTGGTACTACTAGATGTGATCACCCTACAATGACAACATTGATGGTATAAAGATTTAGCTTAAAATAGCATAGAACAAATACGCAAGGTCCTTCTCTGTTAATCTTCAATTCACAGGGTGGATATTGGTTCTCTCTGAAAGAGCCTTGTTGGGCTAATTCAGTGCAAAAATATTCTTAACACGTGTGATACAATCTTCTTTCAACCTAGCTCGTAAGGATTTTGTTAAAAAGCCTTGCGCCATTAGGGGTATCCCTATACCCTATATACATAGCTATATATCACCTGCCTTAGCTTCAATTCTTCCTAATAAACATCGACATGGATTTTAGGTCACCTGATACATCAAAGGTGAGGATGAAGATGTTGTGCCCAAGCTCAACGGATCGGTTCAAGAGAGAACTAGACGGAATCCAAGTCGAGTTGCTTTCAAGAGAGAACTAGACGGAATCCAAGTCGAATTGCAAGCAACGGATCCCCGTGAAATGAGCTTTGACAATATAAAATCGCGAGGAATTTGAATCTCAGCTTTACCATCTTTCGGCCTCCTTTCAACGCAGTTGTTGAGTTCTATTGGTGTATCCCTTATCGATTAATTTAATCAGCTCTCTTGATTGTGTTCAAATGGCACATTTGATCAATAAAAAACAATTTATCACGGGCTGCAATACTGATGCTGTAAGTACGGCAAAAGCCTTCAAAGGTAAATGGAAGGTTCTTTTAGCAAGTTCTCACCTTACCTAAGGAATCCACATATTTGCATTTGCATTTTTGAGAAAGACATCTATGCTTAGGCATTTGTATTTTTGAGAGATCTGTATTTTTGAGTGTGTTTTGCTTGGATAAGTTCCTTCGGTCGTCTTCTTTTAGAAGTGATCTTTTTGACATTTAGACAGCAGTATCGATTCTTGGGAACTGTGGTAGAATATTCGTGGAACTTTGCCATGAATGAATTGCATCTGTGTACAGGGATATGTAATATACTCTCACTTCACTTTCACTGCGATGTTTCACTTATCAAGAATTAAAATTTATTAAAATGAACTCTCCTCCTACATCGTCAGGACACCTTAATTTATATCCAATGAGGACGTTTGGCCATGAAATTTTTAACTTTCCCCGAAAAGTTACACTACTAGAAATAGCAAGCATTTGACCATGAAAATGCCAAATACAATTTTAAATTGGAATTGAAATTTCTCCTTCACTTTTTTCCATTTCATTTCTCACATAAATCCACCTCCCAACTCCCATCCAACCCCCAACTGGTTTTTGTTTCCAAGGCCAACGCCTACCAAGAGCAGCGCAGAATATGAAAGTTAATCACCATAGAAATTAGAGAGGTATACACACATAACTGACCTCCGATCAGTCCAAAACAACATGAAGCTCCATTATCTATTTACACAACTGATTACACCTTGATCATACTAGCATAACACCAAACAAAAGAAACAAGACCACCAACATATAGTCTTATGAACATATAAAAGCATTTAGTACTTACTACGTAGCACCTGGAGTACTAGGAGTCGGTGGGGTACTAATAGGGGGTCTGTGCTGCTGCTGCTGGTTTTCCACCTCCTTTGTGAAGCCATGAACTAGCAACACCTTTAAGCCTATCTATCATACTCTTCCCTGCACATTCACTATGTGTTGCCGCAGCAACATCCCTCTGTTCTTCGGACCCTTTTTGTGTGCCCACTCCCACCTGTTGCTTCACTTTTTCTGTTGGTTTTGCCCGTTCAGTTTCCACAGTTTCATCCTTTCGTCCTGAAAGTTTGCCTGAGATAAAAAAATTTAGTCCCTAGAAAAATGATTCACGCCGCAGGAATCGTTATTTTCCCTGGTCCGATATACGCCGTGTCATCTTAACCAAACACACACTCCCTACTTATCGCCACAATATCTACACAAACATTATTTCCTCTTAATCAAGACCTAAGGACATGATCATCTCATTATTTACTTATTTACTCGACAAAAAGTAATTACTTGGCAAATAGCATATATATATATATATATATATATAGGTCTTGCTAACATACTAGCTGAAGTAGTATGTTACCATACTACCCATTTTTAGTTTTCCTAAAATACCCTAATTGCTTATAATAACATCGTTAAAAATGGGGGCATTTTTGTCTTTTCGGTAAAAAAGGTTTCTGGTTTCTTTTTTCTTTTTAAAAAAAGGGTAAAGGACATGAGTTGTTCCTTTTTTTTAAAAAATGACCCACATTTGGAAAGGTGGACATGGGTTGTCCTGCTAAACTAATTTCTTTTTTTAGTCATTTGACCCAATTGGTCACATGTAGTCTTTATACTCAATTGATAAACTTTTATACTACAGTGATACACTTTTATACTATATTGATACACTATATTGATACACTTTTTAAAAAGGAAAAGGAAAATTCTATCAAGCACATGCAATCCCTATCCCTATACCTAATTGATACTCTTTTATAACACATTAATACACTTTTATACTACATTAATACGCTTACAGTGTTCATATACTCAATTGATATTCTCTTATACTAGATTGATACATTTTTAAAATGCATATAAAAACTATATTTTTGTTTCTGCCATAAAATAAGGACGAATTTTTGGAAGATGTTGCTGGAGAATTTTCCCATTCCCAATCGTCAAGTAACTGAAACTTAATGGGTTGAAGTAAAGCATAATCATATTCACAAAGTCTATATTTTCAAACATCTTTTGTTATTTTTTTCACTTTGAAAAACGATGAAAATGAACAAGAAGTTTCGAAAAAAATAGTGTTTTTTGAATGTTAATTAGAAGTTTTTTTTTATTGTTGAAAGGAAAAAAATAATGAAAGTTAGAAGACTGTAGGTGGAAGATGAGAATGGCGTATTTATAAGAAATGTGGTTCATGCATTAAGCTAATTTTCATGATTGGAATGATTGAAAATTGGAATGATTAAAATAATGTTTAGTTGAAAGAAAGTCTGGAATTTGCAGCGGGAGAATTGAGCTTCCTTGAAGTTTCTAACATGAAGAAAATTTACCCGACTTTTGCAATCACGTGCATATACTATGATATAAAAGTCGACGGCCCAGTACACAAAACGAGAAGGGCCGAATTGTGATGTTTAATGACTATTTACTGAATTTTTAAATTCAAGTGCTAGTTTTGTGGAATTATTTTAGTTTTAGATGTTATTTTTATCCTTTCAAATTAAAAAAAAAAAAAAAAAAAAAAAAAGCTTTTCTCCTCTTCCTTTTTCTTGATTTGGCTACCTCCCTCCTTTTTTCTTCCCTCTCTCTTAAAGGTTCGACCAACAAAATTCTTCTTCAATGCTAATTTTGGCCAAAACTCTATTATTGTACTACAACTGATTTTTGAATCAGTAGAGGAAAGAAGGCAATAAAAGAGTGGTTTACAATGAGAGAAAAATGGAACACGTTGACTTTGATTTTTTCATTTTATAAAATAAAACGTGTTATTTTGGAGAATAAATGGAGTACATTGTCGAAATTCTCCGATTGTCTTTCAAATTTCGTTTTTGAAAGAATCTTTCTAGTATGTCGAAGAAGTGGGTAATCCCAATTAATTGTTTCATCTCTAGTTTTGTTAATTTGACAAGCTAGAAATTTCTACACCTAATCAGTTAACCTCTGAATAATACTTTAGAATACCATAATAACCCATCAGCAGTGATCATATTTTGTTTTATCTACCATTTCAATTTTTGTATTATCTAAAATCTAGCAACAGAAAAACCTAGAGATTGAGATTTAATACATATAAGAGCTTGATAGATAGAACGAGAAATGAGGGAGTTTAATGAAGCTCAAATTGACAAACCTGTAGCTGAAATAAAGAAATTTCAGAAAAGAAAGGTGTTTTTTGGGTGAGTGAGGAAGAAAGAAAATGAATTAGGTGTTTTGAGGTTGAAAAGACGAAAAGATCCATTGCTTTAATTAGTTGGCATAAAATGGTAAGGGCTTTTAAGGAAATTTAAAAATAGGGAGAATGCTAACCATACTAGCAATGTCTGGTTGCAATAATTCAAGTGTCATCACTAATACATGCACTTATTATATACCCTATTTGATACTATCCTTACATACTGTATACAGGGGCGGAGCCACCTTTGGACAAGGGGATCCGAACTTATTCGGCGAAAAATTATACTATTTAGGCATATGATTAAAATTATTTATTATTTTTTATATATTCATACTAGATGTTGAACCTCGACTAATTTGTATGCTCACTTCTGAACCCCTTAATGAATGAAAATTCTGGCTCCGCCACTGCTTATATATACTAAACTATGATATTAGTAACACCGAGTACTATTTCTACTCTAATGGGTCATTTAATACAATAAATCAAACCGTCGATAATCTAATAGACTATTCAGTTTTATCCTTCTGCTCCGAAGGTTTGCTCAAAAGTTTGCCTGAAATTAGGGATAGACAAAATTAGCCTACGAAAACATGACTCGCCACTCGGGTAAGGGCTGCCAGTTTAGTATGCCCAAGTGAGATCCAATTAAAGCTCTCATTTTAAAATTAGATGATGATATACTGCCCAATTGTGACACACAATTAACATGAAAATATGCAATTTTATGAGATAAAATAAGTGACCATAAAAGGTATTTAAAAAATTATAAAAGAACAAAAAAGACTTTAAATTAAATAAAAAATGAACGGACTAAATTATACCCCTCCGAACTAATTCTATTTTGACTTAGATAAAGTTTGAGAAGATTTTTGAATCTTGTAAACCTCAATTATGATCTAGAAATCGATCCGGGGCAAGTGTTCAGATCTATTATGACATAGCCTTGAGGCGCTCAACGGACCCTTTAACCTTTCAAAAACCTTTTTGGGCTTTGGATTGATCCAAAAACGATTTTTTTGTGCAACCTAGTGTATATTCAACCCAAAAAGATAGAAAGACCGCTCGCTCGAAGAAAACTCTTTTAGAGCCTGGTACCAGAGCCTGGTACCAGCCAAGCCCCCGTCCCTTAGCCTAGTCTATATCCACAGCTGACGCAACTCCGTACCGACGCCTCACTACTACTTTCATTTTTCGGCTAAGCGATTTCATAACCTGAGCTTTCCTTAACCAGTTAAGGTTGTGTGAGGGAAAAAAATTAAAATTAAATTATTGCCCGAAAAAAATTAAAGTTTCATTTCAATGGTAAAAAGGAAAAATAGGTCACTCTTTTTTTAAAAAAAAAAATAGAGGGGAGTGACTGACTAATATTTTTTGAGTCTACTTCAATCAAGTAACTATTCGATGAGCAACGCATTCACCTAAACTTCGATCATTTAGTAACTCGATCTATTTTAATCCATGCAAATGAAGTTGCCTACCTGAAATAACCTCAGAAAGTGCCTTATCTTCATCTCGTGGCTTGAACTTCTGCGCAAAGTATTCCTTCATTGACACTCCTATATCACTTGATTTACTCTTCCCCTCTTTCTCTGCACGTACTTCTTTCTCTTCCTTTACTCTCATTTTCTCGAATGACTCTACAAGTGGAGTTGTTCCCACCTCCTCCCTATCTGTTACACACTTATTAATATTAATTCCAAAAGAATTTAATTAATTATATGCATGTGTCGTCAGTGTGAAAAAAATTTACATGTCCGATCATCCAAAAAGTTTTCATATCTTAAAATAAAGTGTATTGATGACCTGGTTGTGGTTTGTAATCTTAATAAAGTGTAACGTACACATGTGTCGTGATAATTTCTTTACATTGTTAAAACTCGATTAATTTGAATGACCGAAAGATTATCGATTGTGACATGTTATATGAATTAGTCAACTAATCTCTCACGTAAGACCGAGACAATTTTTTATTTTAATTTTAAGCAAGAATTCAGAAACAATTTTTATTATTTGTCAACTACTCTCTCACGTAAGAGAGAGTCAATTTTTTATTTAATTTTAATCAAGAGTCAAATTTTTATTTAATTTTAATCAAGAATTCAGAAATAATTTATTTTTAATGACATACATATTAGATTTAAAAACCCTCCTGGAATTCGAAGTTGCCACATAAGTTAGAAACTAGAGGTCGTTTGCTACGCTTAACATTAGCACTTGACTATAATTCCAGAATAACTTTGTCCGTGATTAGGGTTGTTTGATAGGCGATACAAGTTAGCAATATTTCAGGATTATGCCCCATAAAAATTTATATTGCCAATCAAACGTGATCATGAAATATACTCAGAAAAATTAAATTAGTTTAGAGATCATAATCCGAACTATAATTTTAAAATAACTTGATTTGCGTATCATACCAGAGGAGTGAGAAAGAAACGAGACTTACTGGCGCATGTAGGGTCAGTGACTTTACTCTGATAATTAGAAGGGGATTTGTCCTCTTTTGGAGCATTAGGGTCATCATCTAAGGCTGTTTTTAATCCAACTTTGTTCCCCTTCACTACTAATTCATCTTCATCTTCTCCATAACTATGATCCTGAGGACGGTGCTGTTGAGCCTCCATAGTCAAAAAGGTCAAAAGAAAGAAGTTTAGTTTATGTAGAAGAAACTTACGAACTGTTCGGTTTGCTTAGTTAATTATTAATTAGGACTAGAAAAAATTTGTAGTTTTTTTTTGTTGACGGGAGATGCGGCAAAAGAGCAAGGTTTATAGGGAGCTATTGGGACTTCTTTGCACAATATGAGAGGTGGCGCTCTGTGAGTGAAACACGTTTGACTTTAGGAGACACTATACTATGGACGTGGCATTTCCAAATGAAAATTGAAAAACGGATCTTGGCCTTCTTATCTTCTTCCATGATGACCCTGAAATACTTGGAACTTGCTAGTAGCTATACATTGATAGTATTAATCTATTTATTTATTTACTTATCATTTGATTTAATATAATGTTAATGAAAGGATTATAAAGTGAGAAATCAAAACTTTATCAATAAACTAAAAGCTCAGTCGGCCAATTAGTTGAATATTAAGATTTGCTTAGTAATTGATTTTTTATTACAGGATTTAGGGATGTTTAAAAATCAAACCGATTGATAAATCGAACCGACAAAAATGCTATTGGATTATTGGATTAATAATTTTTTATTAGTTTTATAAAATTTTTATTGGTAAACGGTTCGATTTTAATTTTAGCTTATTGGGTTATCGGTTAAATCGATAACCCAATAAGAATACACTAAGTTGTTGTTTTATTCCTATCTGTGTTATATATATAAATATTTATATTACTAATATATATATATATATACACACACATACACACACTACTTATTCACAATTCAGAGATTCACAAAGTATTAACTTATTCAAGGCAACAAAGGCACAATACAAAACTCGAGTATTGTGAAAAGTTTGAAACATTTAGTAGCTTCCAACAATTAGGATTTAATTTTTTTCCGAACTAACATTCAGTTCAAGTTAGAAGATTCTTGTAAACTAAAACGCATTGCGTATGATTTTGGCGGCAACTAAGATTTCATTTTTTTTATTTTAGTTGTTACTGAGTATTTTCTTATTGGTTAAACCGAAAACCGAACCGTTAAGCACCAAAAACCAATAAGAAAATATATTATTGATTGGTTATTGATTTTGCATATTTAAAAATCAAAAACTGATAAATCGAATCAATAACTCATAAAATCAAATCGAATCGATCGATGCACACCCTTGACAGAATCAAAAATATCTAACTTTAGTATTCTCTCTGTTTTATATATTACTAGAAACTAGAAATATCGGTGTTCGTGCTAATATCGATTCTATATTATTTTTGTATCTCAATTTAATATAGCACAAATGATTAGAGAGAATCAATTTATATTCAAGAAGAGCCAACTTCAACATAGCTGCTTCTTGGAATTTAACGAAAAGTTGAAGATATTTTAATCTTTTTAAAAGAAAATTCTAATTAAAGAATTTATCTTTTGTGCTATATTAATCATACCTTATTAATAACTTTAAAAAATGTTCATAATCTTTCATTTAATTACAGATCATGCCTTTAAGAAAAGGCCACATTATTTTATTTATTTACAAGATTGCCCTCCAAGTTACATTTTTTTTTTTTTTTTTTTGCAATTAAAGATCACTTTATTAATTATCAAGTAAAATATTTACAAAGTTAAGGGATGATACAGACCATCAAACCTTTTCTCATAAAATACTTAATAACCTGCTAACCAGTTTTACCAACACTATACCTCATAGACTTCAAATATAACCAAAAAGCTTAGGATTAGTTCTAACTCTAATGGATAACATTATTTTTATGGCTCGAATTAGCTCCTCCACTACAGTTGTTTGTTTCTGGAAAACTTTGCTATTTCTTTTCAGCCAGAAAGTGTGCACGACAGCTGCCAAGCTTGCCTTCAAGATGACCCCTAGAGTATGTGTTCCTCTTGTTCGATGCTCTAACCCACTCTCACATGTGTATCCAATCTCTCTAGGACATTCACCCCATCTCTGCCACTTCAAGATAGCAGTCCATATTGCATTTGTAATTTTACATTTAAAGAACAAGTGATCTCTCGTCTCAAGTTCTGCCTGGCAGGACACACATTCAGGCTCCACATTCATACCTACTTCAAAGCTACATTTAACTATAAGTGGGTCCCACAGTACTTTCCGACATTATAATTTAATTTAAATTATTTAAATTTAAATAATTTAATAATACTAGAGGAGCATGACCCGTGTTAGCACGGTCCCAACATTAAGATATTTTGAATATGTATAATTAGTAGATTGATGTTAATTCGAATTATGAATTATAAAAAATTAATACACAAAATATATTAACTACTTGATAATATTTTTCAAGGTGCCAAATTATCTTGCAAGATAATTATGCATAACTTATTCATATAAATAAAAAAATTCTATGCATTTTAAAGTTTAGATCTTTAATCATACGACAGAGATTTGTTACATTAAATATAAAATATGAGATTAGAATTAATACATAAGACTTGACACTTGTGGTATAAAATAAAAAATAATTGTTTAAAATATAAAGGGTTATCTAGTCATTGCATATTACATCACATGTGGGGTACAATTAATAATTCAAAATTACATCGTATTCCCCTACTAAGCCGATACAAATATCCTATGCTTTCATTTTTCCTTCTTTTTTATCTGTCAACTTATTCTTTAAAGTTAAATTAAATTAGTATTTTAAATTTAAATTTTAAGTGTTTCAAAAATTATATAAAAAAAATTGTAAGTCACAATCCGTCATGTCAATTTAAGTTATTTGACTTTGAGAACATGATAAAACATACTTCTGTAAATGTGTTATCGAACTTTGCTTTTGTATATGTTCCTTCCATTGAAACGTAGGAGACGTTTGTTAGAGTGTGTAAAAATAATTTTGAATAGAACGTATTAGTAATGTTTGTATTAATAATGTTTGTATTAGTAATATTGGTATATTTATGCTATCATTATTTCTTATACACTGTTTGGTGTGCTGTAGTAGAACTTGCCTTTTCAATTGTGATATATTTACACAAAGTTTTTTTTTTTTTTAAAAAGGATTGCATATACATCCTAAGATTCATCCGGAATCTAGCACGGGTTCAATGTGTTATTTTTTTTCTCAATTTAGGTGACACGTATAGAATTTAGATAATCAATCATATTTTTAATATGTATTTAGATAATTTAAGTTGTTAACTATTGTAATTTATAATATGTTTAATATAATTTTCAAATAATATACGTTACTTTTCTTATCCAAGCTTTTGTGACACTAATAGCAAATTATATTTTTAAAAATAATTTAAGTTTTTAATTATTGTGATTTGTAATAATTTTCTTCTATTTCAATTTAAGTGATACTAATATAATTTCGAGAGTCACCCACATATTTTATATCTTTTAAATTTTTTATGTTATTAATTATTATAATTTATAGTATTTTTTATGTATTTGTTTTTAGATATATAACATATTAAATTGTTTTAGATATTTTAAGTTGTTAAGTATTGTAATTTATGATACTTTTTATGTAATTTTAAATAATATATGTTACTCTCCTTGTCCAGAGTTCTGTATCGTCGATAGCCAATTATATTTTTTAAAATAATTTGATTTTTCTAATTATTGTGATTTATAATATTTTTTTCTATTCCAATTTAAGTGGCACAATGCTTAGATGACCATAATAAATAATTATGGGTGATATAGTAAAATCACAATTGAAGCAGCGAAACATAAATGTCTTAAATGACCTACAACAACTAATTAAAAGTGACAAAGAAAAATTACTATAAAAACTAGTTGTGAAAAAATTTAAGTGAACCTCATATAGACGTCAAGTTAACTTAAAACATCAAGAATTAATTTATTATTTTTATATCTATTTTATATTTTTTATTAAATTTTATTGATTTTTTAATACTCAAGTGACTTGTAATAATTAATTAGGGGTGATATTCAATAAAACTATGGTTGAAGAAGTTGAAGCAGACATGTCATAGATGTCTATTTTACTTTTTTTAATTAAATATTATTAATTTTTTAATACATAAATGACTTATAATAATTAATTAGGGGTGATATAGTAAAATTACGGCTGAAGCAGACATGTCATAAATATTTATTTTATCTTTTTTCTAATTAAACATTATTAATTTTTTAATATGTAATGACTTATAATAATTAATTATGAGTGATATAGCAAAATCACAGATTGAATATTATTAAATTTTTAATACACAAATGACTTATAATGATTAATTAGGGTGATATAGTAAAATCATGGTTGAAGTAGCTGAAGCAGACAAAAAATTTATAGTAAAATCACGGCTGAAGCAGTTGAAACAGACATGTCATAAATATTTATTTTATATTTTTCTATACAAATATTATTAAAGTTTTAATACGTAATGACTTACAATAATTAATTATGAATGATGTAGAAAATCACGAATTAAATATTATTAATTTTTAATACATAAATGATTTATAATAATTAATTAGGGTGATAGAGTAAAATCAAGGTTAAAGCAGCTGAAGCAAACATGTTATATATGTCTATTTTATTTTTATTTAAATATTATTAATTTTTTAATATATAAATAACTTATAATAATTAATTAGAGATGATACAGTAAAATCACGGAGCAAGCAACCTATTGAAGCAGGCATGTCGAAACCCTCTCTTCTTTTATATATAATAGAAAGTAGAAAAAATAATAATTTTATCTTAATTAATTGCAACTAAATATCAAAAGTAAATCAATTTTATTATTTTAATTGACTTTGATATTCAAAATTAACTTTTTTTTTACTTATTTATTTTAGTAAATTTAAATTTTAAAACTATTTTTTTCTTATATGGAAATACTAATATTTAAACTTAGATTTAAATTTTTAAACTACAAAATTAATAAATTTAATTTTAATAAAATAATTTCTTAATGAATATTTTCTTAAGATTTGTGTTGATTCAATACGTATCAAGTAAAAAGGAAATAAAAAAAATATATAATAAAATTTTATTATTATGAGAGATAAACATAATGTACTATCCAATAATATTTAATAATATCATATTTTGTATATGCAAGACATTACACCTTAAATTTAAGTAATTTACTAATATAATAATTTTATCTTAATTAATTACAACTAAATATCTAGAGTAAATTAATTTTATTATTTTAATTGACTTTTATATTCAAAATTAATTTTTTTAATTATTTATTTTAGTAACTTTAAATTTTAAAATTATTTTTTTCTTATATAGAATTTCAGAATGATATTTATAATCAAAAGTTTTTGATAAAAACTAATGCTCAATCTATAAAATAAATGTTTGATAAAGATTTTAAACATGATTTTTCAAAATTAATATTTGCAAGGTGGCAAGCTCAGTTAGCCCCTTTTGATTTTGAAATTCAATATAAAATAGGAATTGATATCTAGGACTATTTACAATTTATTCAAAGTCTCCACTTGATATAAAATCGGTGTGCCAAGTCACCTTTGAAAATTCTTTTCAAAACTGTTTTGACTCTAAAAGACTGATCCACGAACAGAGATTCCGGCTAAGGAATTCTATTGACCGAGGGGAAGGTGTTAGGCACCCCTCGATCTCGTGCCTCGACCACGGTCGCTTTGTGAAGCGTATCGGCTAATTTTGACACTACGAATATACAAACCACACAAAACATGTAGAACAATCAAACAAACAAACAAAACAAAACGAATCAAAATATAGTGTCTAGTCCAATTAATACAATCCAAATAATAAAAAAAATACGAAAATAAATCCTATCTACCCTACGCTAACCCTAACTATGCTCCTGTGCTTAACCCAATGCCTCGGGTCTTTCTCACGAACGTCTTCCACCAACAAAGTACGTTGGGGCATTCCCGGTGACTAAATACAACATATCTCTGGGAATTTTCCAGCTAAATGAGTACATTTTTTCAATGCTAGAATATCAACATCATTCAACAAAACTTCAAACATTCAACATTTTATGATCTTTAAGTTTGCCTACCCCGACCTATCGTTTGCTTACCTATTTGACGGTCTTATCATGATACTATTGAGGAGTTGACAATTAAATGCCACATAACGATAACAATGAATGAAAGCAACTAAATTATTCATCTTTTATCAAATTCTGATCCCCCAATCCATTAACCAAATTACTTCATGCTTCGACTATTGATTCAAGTAACACAAGACCAATCAATCAATAGAAGTGTCTAATCAAACAAACAACATACTACCATAACACCTTGTATCAAATGTCATACACAAGGAAATCAAGAATAAGGTTTAGAAATGGATCTTCAAATATTATGTTGGTAACAGTGTTTAAGAAAACCAAATTCGAAAGCCCGAATAGCACCTCAACGGCAAACCAACTCTAAACTTGTTATTGCAAAAATAGAAAACCACTACTAACCCCGATGAATCGATGGAGACGGACAAAATTAAGAATTCCAGAACAGTTCAAAGACTAAAGAATCGAGTGGAAAAATAGCAAAATAAACCCGAACAGTAAAGAAAGCTAAACGCAAAAACTGATTCAAATTGGACCAATTTCAGTGAGGAATTCGCTGCTGGTCCACGTTTTTTTTATCAAACTTAACGTTTTTGGATCGATTTTTCTTAAAAATTACAGAGAATAATGAAGGAAGTTGGGTTTCTTGTGAGCTTGTTACCTAAATGAAGAACCGAAGTTGATTTCAGTGAGTTTTCCACCGAAAAAGCTTGGTGATGGATCGGATCTCACACCAATCCCCTATTCTGATCACTCTTTCTTTTCTCGATCTCCCTCTATAACTCTCTCTTCATGACTCTCTCCCTCTCTATTTTTTGTGTGTGTTTTTCGTGTGTTTAGAGTGACCATGGAAGGTGGGTTGATTCTCTATATATCCTTCTTCACTCTCCCCTCCGTATCTCTCTCTCTATCTTAATTTCTTTCTTAAACCCCCTCTCTATCACTCAATCTTCTCTCTTCTCTCTTGATTTGTGCATGTATGCATGGCTACGAGAGCGAGTGGTCAAAAATGGAGGATCAGTGTGTTGTGTGTATCATTGTCTCCTTCATTTTTCTCTGAAGAAGAAGGATTTTTGTGTGCTCCCTTTTTCATGGTCCCCCTCAGTTATTGTGGATGATGATGATATATGGTGAGTATATACTAGTGGAACCTGTGAGTGTGATGAATGTTATGCCCAATTCTGTTAAGGGAATATGCTGTGGGGTCCTCTTATTTCTTCTCAATTCTATTATGATGATGGTATATATATTTCTGTTGGCATATTATGTGAATGATTTCTTTGGTTTGTTGCAAAAACATATGAAAGGATGGTTAGAAGAGACATATGGGGTAGGGGTAAGGTTAAGTAGGGGTGTGGGGTAGTGTGGTGAGATGTTCGCTTTTAATTGGAGAGGTTGTTAGGATACGATTAAAATAAGATAAAATTTGTTAAGGATTATTATTTTTGTCATTTTATGGAGGGATAATTACATGGTTGAGGGTACATAATTGGATAAGATAAAATTGAGTAAAAGTGATATCGGGGAGGGACAAAATTAGGTGTCTACATCATGCCCTCTTTGAATGTAAACACGAAGTGTTTTCAGACAAAGAAGTAGACAACAATACAAAATTTTATCCTGACCATTATTTAAAGAAATAGAAGGAAGAAGAGCAGCCGGATCTTGACTTAGGACATCTTACCTATCCAAGTTGTAAGGGAATCATGTCACGAGTATCTCAAAGTATTGGAGAGAGAAGGACTATACCAATTTGAGAGTCTAGTGAGGTTCCATCGAGGTTCCGGTCCGCAGATTTGTCATTACATCAAAAATGAAAATTACAAGTTAAAACATAAATGAAATTACAAAATCCTATCTACGCAACTTCTTTTGGACTCTTGACTTGATTTTCATCACCCTATTCTTCAGGGGGCTCCTGACTTGCAATTTCATCACTTTTTGCTTGGTTTTCAATTGCTTCACCTTGTTTCTTAACTTTCTATTCATTCGTTCTATGCTTCGGGCGGGCTCTTGACTTGACATCTCATCACCCTATTCTTCAGGCGGTCTCCTGACTTGTAATTTCCTCACCCTATTCTTTAGGCGGGCTCCTATCTTGTAATTTCATTACCCGGTTCTTCAGGCGGGCTCCTAACTTGCTATTTTTCAATCTATTAACTTTCAAATTTTCACCTTGTTGCTTTGTTTTCAACTTCTTCACCTTGTTGCTTGACTTTCAAATCCTTCACTTTGTTGCTTGACTTTCCATTTATTCACCCTGTTCTTCAGGCAAGCTCCTGACTTGCTATTTCATCACCCTGTTCTTCAGGTGGGCTCCTGAAATCACATCAAAACTAAATTACCCAACAAGGAAGTGCGTCTCCTTACAAATGTTTCTTGAATTACCCCAAACGAGGAAGTGCATCTCCTTTCAAATGTCTCTTGAATTATCCAAAAAAGGAAGTGTGTCTCCTAAGGGTCAACTGGAATGACTCGACTAGAACATGCGACTTCTAGGAGTGAAGGTTAAATTTAGGAATTGCATCACCTAATAAATGAAATTTGGATTACTCAAATAAGGAGGTGCATCTCCTAGGGGTTAAGTGGAAAGACTCAACTAGAAAGTGCGATTTCTAGGAGTGAAGGTTCAATTTTGGAAGTGGATCACCTAATAAATGGACCTGAATCATCTGGACAAGGAAGTGTGTCTCCTAGATATATTGAATTATGAGTTTTACCATGGTTTTGATTACCTAACCTGTGCAACAGCATTGCCTCTTCCATTTGTCGAAGGGAGAAATAACGGCCTTTGATGTTTAGGCTTTGAAATCCTTGATCCGAATGCAACACGTGTTCCTGTTTCATATAAAGAAAACTTGTGAGTTTAAAAATATGGTGGCTGGTTTGTGTCTTTAGCTTTCACAGCAATCGCTCTTGCCCCAGTCACATTTAACCTTACTTCCGACCATTAGCATATGTCATTGACTTACTGCATCATTGATCCACACTCAGATTATTAAGAGTGACTCTAAAACAAACACGGTATCTCTGGTTTGCCATGCTCATCAGATAAACTCTTTGAACCCTGGTATTTCCATGAGTTCTCAGACTTATCTGTTGACAAAATTTTTGTATGTCTTATTTCGGCTCACAATTATGTCTTTTGCATATGCTGGCCCTTTTGTCTTGCTTTGTGCAATTAAAGAAGATGGTAGCCAGTTTTGAGATCTTTTCTCACTTGTTTTGACATGAACTTGACTCAAATACAAGAGAAAAAATGATAATGATTTTATTTAGACAACTGACTAAAGAAAACAAAATAAAAATAAAGAGAAGAAAGAAAAGACAATGAATGTCCCCATTTGAAATAAATAAATGAAAAATTTATCTAGAAATGACAGTCAACTCTAATGATTATGCCATACATTTTGGATCAAGTTGCCTGATCTTTCCATCCAAATTTTCTACCAATTGTTGTTGAGTTAATGGCTCTGAAACTAAGTTACTTGCTTGAACCCATTGCATTCGAAGAGCTCATTCGGCTAGTGGCATATTGAAGGATTTTTCCCAACAAGCCTCTCTCATTTTTCTCTCAACTCATCATCGCCTTATGGTGCCCGTGAGGGTTTTCACCAATAAGACTCTCTCATTTTTATTTGTCTCAACTTACCATCACCTTATGGTGCCCGTGAGGGTTTTCACCAATAAGACTCTCTCATTTATTTTTCTCCTAATGTCTTATGCTGAGAAAGATGAGTAGTTCATAAAATATGTCATCACATCCATTGCGTGCTTACCCTTAACATTATCAAAGATTAATCCGAAGGTCTTTCTTTGGTTGTAACTTGTCTTTTGGATAGGGATAGAAAAAAATGATGGCATGGGGCCCAAACGACACTTGAAGTGGTGTGGGACTTACAACTTTTGGAATCGACTCAAACAATGAGATTAACTCATGCCCCAGTTTATTTTTACTGGGTAATGCTAAATTATTTATTTGGTTGGACCGTGCCCTTAGTAGGACAGCCTACGTATCTCACCCCCGAGAAAGGAGAATCAGGTCATGCGTAGTTCTGGTAGCTTGTTCTTTCACTTGATTCTAATTTTTCTTTTGTTGCCTCTTTTTCTCTTTGGATTTTTCTGACTCTATTTGTCTGGACACTCTTTTCCTTTTTGGACATGTTTTCTTTTTCTTCTTTTTATTTAAACTTTTTCTGACTCTATTATTTTGCTCGACACTTTTCTTTCGAGCTTTGCTGACTATATTGATTTCAAAAGAGGAGTATGAAAGAAAATAACACTAAGGCTCAAATGGGGTAAACAAAGAATGACACAATGTTTGGATAGCAGAATGAAATGCCTTCATCATATCAATCCTTGAGAATGCAAGTATATAACATGCAATTGGAAAGTGGGAGATAAAGATCATGTGTGACACTTTAATAACACTAACTTAAACTGAACGTGTGTCACTTCTTCTTCTATACTTGTCCAGTATATAACTCTACCTTTGTTATGCATCCCTCACATCGAGTGATTTAGGATTTTGTGGAGGATTATCTTCTTATTTCTCTTGATATAGGGATCACTCCACTATTTGACCTAATTGGGACCTTTCTTTCGATCGATGACCAAGTTGTTCTTGTGATTCTCCAAATAATTGCCTTAACTTGTCACCAAATGTCTCAGCACTCTATCTATTTTCTCGTATGCTCTTTTTTTTCTAACTTTAACCCTCTGATTCAATGTTTATGCTTAAACTGGATTTTAAGATCTGGCTAAAAATTTCACTAGCATGTCATATCACTAGAGTCAACATAAAATGTACTATGTAAAGAAAACAAACAAACAACACATATTTAAAACACAAAGAAAAATAGAATACTTCATTTAGTTGAAATAAAAGATAGAAGGGTTTGAACATAAACAACAAAAGGACAAAACAAGATAGATCCCGAACTACAACCCTAAAATAATTTAGACAATAGAAAATAAAATAATACAAGCTATGAGACCCCTTCCTAGTAAGGATAGGGGTGACTTCTCAATTGCTCAGCCTGACATCTTAGCCACTGTTTTGCATATCAGCATGACTAGAGCTTTCCTCACTGTCAATGTTCTACACCATGATTGATTTATCTTGAATCATCTTTTCAATTTCTATTTTCAAAGCACAACAATCTTCAATATTGTGACCCTAAACATCATAATGATATGGACATCGTACATTAGGATCAAAACTTCTTGAGTGTGGATCAGGAGTATACCCAAGGAGAGGAGTGATCATGCCCTGTTGTACCAATCTCTGGAATAAACTTGCATAAGACTCTCCAATTGGTGTAAAGTTATCCATCGACTTCTGTCTTATTTCATTGTTTGGCATAAATTAAAAACCAGGCCTAGAAAGGCTTCGGTGTGTATGTGGAGTAGACGATGTCTCGGCAGAGTTGGCGCACGCCAGTATGGGTAAGATGGAGGTTGAACATAAGGTTGGACATTATACATTTGATATGGAGGTGGAGAAATGGGATATAATGGATTTTGGTAAAAATTCTGTGGAGCTTGGGCATAAACTTGGGTTTGAGCCTGTGGGTACCGCTGGTGTAGTCCTCTTGCCCATGCCTGTTGTCCAACTACAATGGCAGATGCATCTTCCTCATTCTTCTTTCCTCCAACACTTCCCAAACCTTTTTGCATTGCTTGAGTAGTCGCTTTCAATATTGCAAAACTCACAATGCGACCGGTCTTAATTCCATTCTCTATCATCTCCCCCATTTTGAGGACCTCAATAAATGGCTAGCCTAATGTAGGTAACAAGTGTTGATAATATGTTTCATCCTGCGCTTGAATAAATACCTCCACTATATTTCTTTTTTTTCATTGGCGGTTTCACCCTAGCAGCTTGTTCACACCATCTAATCGCATACTCTTTGAAAGTCTCAGTACTCTTTTTCTTCATATTTGTTAGGGATTTCTCATCAGGAATCAACTCCACATTGTATTGGAATTGTTGCACAAATTCATTAGCTAGGTTATCCCAACTAATCCACTTGTCGATGTCTTGGTCAACAAACCATTCTGAAGCTAGGCCTGAAAAACTCTCACCAAAATATGCCATGATTAATTCTTCCTTCCCCCCAGCACCCTTTAGTTGGTTGCAATAACATCTTAAATGTACTACAGGATCGCCATGTCCATTATGCTTCTCAAACTTCAGTATTTTAAAATCAAAAGGAAGATGAACCACGGGAAACATACACATATCTTTATATGAGACACTTTTGTACCCCCAAGTCCCTGGAGGTTTTTCATAGCCAATTCTAAACTTCTCAATTTTCTGGTCATTTCCTTTTGTTCTTCTGTTATAACAGGCTTCTCAGTGTTAAGAGGAAATTCAGGCGGGTGAGTATAGCCATAAGGATTAGTCTACCTAAATATGAGCTCAATAGCATAATGTTGATCAGCAAAATTATTCAATACAGGCTCTCTCGTAGAGTGGGGAGGCATAACTTATGGATAAACCTCAAAAGTAGGAGCTTCAGGTGGGGGTGGCACCACAAAAGCATGAACAATAGGTGGAGTAGAGTATGTGATAGTCTTGGATTGGGGAGTGAGGAAATGAACATTGGAAGTGGTTAGATATTATTGCCCTGGAGTCGATCCTGATGCATGTTGTGGCATATCAACAAAAATGGGAAATTATGCATGTGACACGGGAGGCAAGCTAGAAAGATACTCCAGATTATCAGTGAGAACTGGAGGAGGCGGCAACCATTAGCCCAAGCTCGATGCATTTCTATCATTCGCTGTCTTAATTTCTGAATCTCTTCATTAGCTTCCAAATTCTCATTCCCCGAACTCCTTATCTGATCAGTGACAACAAACTCGGTATCCTTGTTAGCCATAACTTTCTCTGTGACTTGGTGCAATATGGAGGACTAGCCAAAATGTCACAAACCAACCACCTTAAACTAACTGAACAAGTGATAGCAAATACGTTAGAATTCAACACTTTTTTTCAAAACTTTTTTTTTTCAAGAAAAGGTCACCGAACCCAAGAGGGGCGCCTACATATCTCACTCCCGAGAGAGGAGAATCGGGTGTGCGTAGTTTGTGAAGTCTTGCTAAAATGGCCAACTAAACTCTTTTTCCTTTTTCTTGGAACTTTTAAAAAGAAAAGGAAATAACAAATTATCAAAAGAATTGACGAAAATCTTTTTACATTTTTCAAGTTTAAACTCCTTATACAAAATGAAACCTATGATTACCAAGAAAAAGTATTTTTGGGTTTTCGATTTTGAATTTCATATGAAAATGAAACTTGAACCTATTAAAGGAAAAATCTTTTTTTCAAGTTTTCTTTTAAAGATGTATATGAAACAACACCTACTCTAAACAAAGAGCACGTAAGCACTCGACAATTATAAAATAAACAATAAACGATAACACAAACAATGTTTACACACCCATAATGTCAAACTAAGATGATACAACTCCAAAAAAATAAGCTCGAATTCTGAAAAGTCCCCAGCGGAGTCGCCAAAGTTGTCACATCCCTTTTATTTAACCAAAAAAGATATAATTTAGGTTCGAAAGGATTAAGTGACAAAATAAAGATTTTTTTTTCAAAAAGGACTATTTACAATTTATTCAGAGTCGCCACTTGACATAAAATCGGTGTGCCAAGTCACCTTTGAAAATCCTTTTCAAAACTGTTTTGACTCTAAAAAACTGATCCATGAACAGAGATTTTGACTAAGGAATTCTGTTAACCAAGGGGAAGGTGTTAGGCACCCCTCAATCCCGTGGCTCGACCACAGTCGCTTTGTGAAGCGTATCGGCTAATTTTAACACTACGAATATACAAATCACACAACACACGTAGAACAATCAAACAAACAAACAAAACAAAACGAATCAAAATATAGTGTCTAGTCCAATTTATACAATCCAAATAATAAAAAAAATACGAAAATAAATCCTACCTACCCTACGCTAACCCTAACTATGCTCCCGTACTTTACCCGATGCCTTGGGTCTTTCTCACAAATGTCTTCCACCAATAAAGTACGTCGGGGCATTTCCCGGTGAATAAATACAATATATCTCGGGGCATTCCCCAGCTAAATGAGTAAATTTTTTCAATGCTAGAATATCAACATCATTCAACAAAACTTCAAACATTCAACATTTCATGATCTTTAAGTTTGCCTACCCCGACCTATCGTTTGCTTACCTATTTGACAGTCTTATCATAATACTATCGAGGAGTTGACAATTAAATGCCACATAATGATAACAATGAATGGAAGCAACTAAATTATTCATCTTTTATCAAATTCCGATCCCTCAATCCATTAACCAAATTGCTTCATGCTTCGACTGTTGATTCAAGTAACACAACACCAATCAATCAATATAAGTGTCTAATCAAACAAACAACATACAACCACAACACCATGTATCAAATGTCATACACAAGGAAATCAAGAATAAGGTTTAGAAATGGACCTTCAAATATTATGCTGGTAACAGTGTTTAAGAAAACCAAGTCTGAAACCCCGAATGGTACCTCAACGACGAACCAACTATAAACTTGCTATTACAAAAATAGAAAACCACTACTGACTCCGATGAATCGATGGAGACGGAGAGAATTAAGAATCCCAGAACAGTTCAAACACCAAAGAATTGAGTGAAAAAATAGCAAAATAAACCTGACCCATACACAAAGATAAACACAGAAACTGAATGCAACTAGACCAATTTCAGTAAGAAATTCACTGCTAGTCCATGTTTTTCGATCAAACTTGATGTTTTTGGACCGATTTTTCTTAAAAATTCAGAGAATAATGAAGGAAGTTGGGTTTATCGTGAGATGGTTACCTAAATGAAGAACCGAAGTTGATTTCGGTGAAAGTTTTCCTCTAGAAAAGCTTGATGATAGACCGGATCTTGCACCAATCCCCTATTCTGATCACTTTTTATTTTATCGATCTCTCTCTATAACTCTCTCTTCGTGACTCTCTCCCTCTCTATTTTTTTGTGTGATTTTTTCGTGTATTTAGAGTGACCATGGAAGGTAGATTGATTCTCTGAATATCCTTCTTCACTCTCCCCTCCGTATCTCTCTCTCTGTCTCAATTTCTCTCTCAAACCCCCTATCTATCACTTAATCTTCTCTTTCCCTCCCAATCTGTGCATGTGTGCATGGGTACGAGAGCGAGTGGTCAAAAATAAAAGATCAATGTGTTGTGTGTATCCCTGTCTCCTTTTTTTTTCTCTAAAGAAGAAGGCTTTTTGTGTGCTCCCTTTTTTGTGTTCCCCCCTCAGTTATTGTGGATAATGATGATATATGGTAAGTATATACTAGTGGAACCCGTGAGTGTGATGAATGTTATGCCCAATTCTGTTAAGGGAATATGCTGTGGGGTCCTCTTAATTTTTGTCAATTCTATTATGATGATGGTATTATATTTCTGTTTGCATAGTATGTGAATGGTGCCTTTGGTTTGTTGCAAAAACATATGAAAGGATGGTTAGAAGGGACACATGGGGCAGGGGTGAGGTGAGGTAAGGTATGGGGTAGTGTGGTGAGGTGTCCGCTTTTAATTGGAGAGGTTGTTAGGATATAATTAAAACAAGATAAAATTTGTTAAGAATTGTTAGTTTTGTCATTTTATGGAGGGATAATTACATAGTTGAGGGTACACAATAGGATAAGGTAAAATTGAGTAAAAGTGGTATAGAGGAGGAACAAAATTAGGTGTCTACACTCGTCCAATTCCCCAGTTATACAAATGGGAAATAGGAGTTTTATAAACTCTAAAGTACCACAAACAGGTGAATCTTCATCATCACAGTTGATCCATTTGGATGATATTCCAGAAGACAGCCCGTTATATGAGCAATTGCAAGCCTATCTTGCAGCACAAAAGAATGATACGTTTGTTTCGATTATGAAGGAAAAGGACAATGATGATATCAAGTACTATGAACAAATCGAAAATAAAGAAATGATATTTTTTGTTGAAAACTCTGAGATTCAGAGGCAAAATAGACCGTGGGAGATACTCCACAAATATTTGATAAACATTTTATATTTTTTTGGTAAGTCATACAAAATCTGCACTTATTATGAAATGATTCTCATTACTATAGGGAGTGCAAAATTTGAACATATCTCTGGGTACAACAGTGAAGAGAACGTTTATAACTTGTCTAAAATTGTTTTTAAATGGATCATATCCACAGAGGATTGGGGAGTGACCTCAATGACTGAGAAGCAAATATTACTTAAAGGTTCCAAGATCAATTTCGCTTATTGAAAATACATTGAAGCTTTCTCTAAAGCTCTTTATTATAATAACGACATACATAATCATACTTGGTTGATAAGGATATGCGCAAAGATATTTGCAGAACCTATCCTTAACTGGTTTATAGATTGGTGGTCTTATCATGGTCCGACCATCCAGATATTGCCTGATACATTCCTTAAGTTATACAAAGAATGGACCAAAGTATCCCCGCATCTGAATGAATTATATCATGCAGATCATATCTGTAATTTAGATAAAATTGATCAAATGTACTTCTTTGTTAAATTTTCTTTTCCCTGGATTCATAAGTGGACTCTAGAACTAGGATTCACTAAAGAACAAATCCCTTGTTTTTATAGGGTATTTTATAATAATTTTTGGGACAAACTGATGCGCAAGGATCCCCAAACAAAAATATTGTATGGACAAGAACTCCTGGATACTATTAGAAAGACGATTCTGGAATATTCTATAGCCCCTTGAAAAGATATTATCTAGGATAAATCATTAAATATATTGCTAAAAGAATCTCTGTCCGTGACAGAGATTGGATTGAGATGATAGAAAAATATTTGGAAGAAGTTCGAAGAAATCTGATGAAATCAGTTGATAATCATCATAAGTCAGATACTTCCATGAAGAGTATAACCAGTGATGATATCACTGACGAAGAAGTTCAGGATTTTTAGCCTGTTTATTCGCATAAATTGCTATCTGATGAAGCCATTTCAAGAACTAAAGAATTTCTTAAAAAATTAAAAGGAAAAATCAAGTGTAATACACAGTATTTTACTATGCATGCGACCCGAATGTAGGACCCTTAGTACTATTCCTACACAGTAGATCCACTGTACATTGGACCCGGTGTGGGACCAGTAATACTATTTTTAGATACCTTTTTCTTCCTATAAATAGATCCCTTCATTTGTTAGGAAAGGTAGAAATTTTCATCTTTTTATCTTCTCTTTTTGATTTCTCTCTCTAGCTTAAAGTGCTCTCCCTTCTCCCTTGTAAAATAATCTCAAGTGTGGAATAAAATCTTGCCGTTATTACTATTCTGGCCTTGCATCTAGCCGTTAAAGGTATTTTATTTTATTTGTAATTATTTACTCTCTCTCTCCGACCGAGACTATGTTTGGATAGATAATTTTCATATCTATGTCGGAGATCTAATTTCTTTTGTATAATAACCATGAAAGATCCAGACTCTATCAAAATATAATAGAATTTTTCTATAGTTTCTTGGCTTGGTTCCGAGATAGTGGTACAGTCGAAGTTAGTACTACTTTTGTTGGCTTTGTCTTAGTGACTACGTATAGCAAGTCGTGACTTTTAAGCCCGTTAAAGATGAGGAAAGGGGCGCCTCTTTTCACAGTTAGAATCGCTAGACACATGGGCTCAACTAATGTACGTATTAACTTCTGACAGGCCCCTTGCTCCGGTAAAAAGATTCAATCTTCCATATAGTCTATAAGCTATTAAATTCTTATATATTTTTGTTGGTTTTCCGATATTAACTTATAGGTCTGGATGGACGCGCGAATTACCACCAGCCTTCAGATCCTGTAGTCTATGGATGGCCGCACGAATTACCGTCAGCCCTCAAATCCTGTAGTCCAAAGTTTTATCAGGAAGAAAAGATATATAAAAATTCATTTTTAATTTATATATTTCCTAGATAAGAAATCAGGGAGGGAATTATCAATTTATTTTTTATATTGAATTATAAAACCAAAAGAGGCTAATGAGCTTGCCACCTTGCAAATATTAATTTTGAAGCATCAAGTTTAAAATATTTATCAAACATATATTTTATAGATTGAGCATCAGTTTTTATTAAAAACTTTTAATTATAAAGATTATTTTGAAATTTTAGAACACATTTAACAATGGTTAGCATTTCATGAGCTACCGTAGCATATTTTTTTTTACTATCAGTCCATTTACCTGAATGAAATCTTAATAAGCATTCAGTTTTATCATGGGGATTAACTTATTTCAGTATTTCTCCATAACCAATATTCGACGCATCAGTCTCAATATTTTTTTGCCAAGCAGGATTGGCTAAAGTTAAACAAGGTAAAGATTCAACATGTTGTTTAATACGTTTAACAATATTGGTGAGATTATCGGACCAAGAGCCTTTTTAATACTTTTTTAGCCTATCGTATAATGGGACTGAATCCCGAGATAAATTCTCATAAAAGAGGAAAATATAATTTAGGCTTCCCAAAAATCTCTGCAATTGAGTCCTATCAGTTAAAACATCAGCAAATTTAGAAGCAAAATCAATGGATCTTTGGATGGGAGTAATCTTCCCTTGACAAATATTATGTCCTAAGAATCTATCATTTGTTTGAAATAAACTCATTTTTGGTTTAGATATCACCAAACCATTCTGTATCACAATTTTCTTTAAAATATCAAGATGCTTGATATCTAATTCAAATGTTTTAGAAAACACAAGAATGTAATCAATATAAATGATGATGAAATTCATAAAAGGATTAAATATATTATTCATCATTTTCTAAAATTCTAGTGGGGCATTTTTTTTTAAAAAAAGGCATGACATTTCATTCATATTAACCAAAATGAACATTAAAATCAGTTCTATAAGTATGCTCTTTGAAAATTTGAATTTACCAATATCCAAATTTTAAATCAAATTTAGAAAATATAGTGGCATCGTATAACCGGAATAATAAATATTTTTTATTTGGAAAAGGATACCTAATCCATTTTAAATATTTATTTAGAGGTTTGTAATTTATTACCAATCTGGGAACACCACATTCCTTTTCTGCTGCGTTATTAACATAAAAAGTAGTACTTGACCAAGGAGATTTTGAAGGTTTTATTAAACCCTTTTGTAACAGATTATCAATCTCTTTTTAGCAGAACTCAACTAATTCAGCTTTCATTTGACAAGGTCGCAATTTTGTTGGGATATTATCCTCACTGAAATTATCATCATAAGGAAGAGTAACAATATGCCATTTACAATTTCAAAAAGTACTGGGGTGATCAGCACAAATATCAACAACCATTTGTTCAGAAATTAATTTAATTTTTTCTATACCTTAGCAGATTTAATTGTATCACAAATATTCATGCTAAGTAATTCAAGCTGTAAAAAATTAATATGTCTTTGCTTCATATCAATTAAAGCATTTATATCCCTAGTTACCAGATCTGCAACAAAAGAATAAGATATCTCTTTATTCTTGTAAGTAGCAGTAAATTCTTTTGCATCAATATGAGTATAAGGATAAACAACATTTATTAAAGGAGTTCCAAGTATAATTGGTGGTTATAACTAATTTTTTATCCCAAAAAAATGTGAAATGCATACTTTATTTTGGTAAATATGAGTATTAGGCAATTATAGTCTATATCAAGAGCATGTCCAGATGTTGATTTAACTATATGGGTAGTTTTTTGAAAATATCTTGTGGGAATTAATCCTTCTTGTATGAAACTAATATCTATGTCACTATCAATTATAGCAATATTAGTTACAGAGAAATCATTATCAATCAAAATAATACATTTAATATACCATTTATGGGCAGTAACAATTTGCATCATACCTAAAAAATAATCATTTTTCAAGTCAAGGGAATTTTGAATATCATCAATATTATCATTTTCTTTAGAAATATTTTCTTTCCCTTTAGAATTTTTAGTGTGAGAAATATCTTTCTCGATTTACAAAATTCTGTGATCAAATATCATTTGATTTTGTTTAAGAGATTTAATCTCTTTTTTCAAGTTTTCAACTTCAATTTTTAAATCATCAAAAGAAGTATCTTTGCCAGGAGTATAACTCATATTAAGACGTCTATTAACTTTTTCTAAAGAATAAGACATAAAATTATTGCTATCAGCAATTTTAGGAGTAAAGGTATTGTTATCAACATTTTTAGAAGTACTAGGTTTTGAACTAGTAGACAAATTAATAATCTTTTCACGTAGTTTCTCATCCAAAACTTCTTTCAAAAGTTCTAACACATTTTCAGAAGTAATGGTTTGAACATTTAAATCTTCAAACTGGGATTGTAAATTATAAAATGCGTCATCACAAGTGCAGGTATCACCTTGGCAATTGGAACAGTTATTAACATTATCATTATCCGATGAATCAGACAATTCAATATCATTTTCTGATTCAGATTTAGTATTATAATCAAATTTCGGACCTGAGGTTTATAATAAACCATGAACTTGATCATGCACATCATCAGCAAGACCTAAAGATTTAAGCTTTTGGAGATTACAATTTGGAGAAATATATCCAAAATTACCACATCTATAACATTTAATCTTAGCAAGATCTCGCTTAGACCTATTTTTGGCAAATCTAGTTGATTTTCTATAAGTTTCTCTAGTTTCCTGTATCTAGATCTCCTTTTTCTATAAGGCTGATCATATCTAGAATATCTCTTTCCTTTCTTCCTAGAAGTGGAAGCTGGTTCAGATATACCAAACTGGGTACAAAAATCTCTTATCTGAGATATTTCTCTAAGCTTATCAAGCTTAATTTGTCTAGTCAATTTTAACTCATTATACAGGTTTAACCCTTCTTGTGTACAAGCTGCTATCAAATGACCATAGGTATAGTTTCCCCAAGGAATTTCACCATAGGAGCCTCTAAGAGCTTTTCTAACCCTTTTGACAAATAAAGGAGGAAGTCTGTTTATAAACTTGAACTTCCAATATTCATAACTATTATCGGGTAATTCCATAACCCTACTTAGAAAGGTTTCTTTATACCACCTAAATTCTCCTAGGGTTTTACATCTAAGCCCATTTAAGAGAGTACTAATATTTTCATGCTGGTTGATAAATCTACCATTAAAGTGTTCTAAAATTGTAAGAATAAGCGTATAAACAACATCTTCCCGATTTGCAGGGAGGGTTCTTCCTAGATTATCAGTCCCTTGTGTAGTAGCTATAGCATTAAATATTGACTCTCTTTTCACTTGAGTCAAATAATTGTCCCACCAACGATGAAGTTGACTAATAAAATCAGCAACTATCATTTTACAGATAACTTTATCTGTTCTATTATTTACATTACCAGTGGCTTTGCACACCATTGAATACATCATCATGCGGTGCACGAGGATTGTTAATTTCCTCATGGTTAATCCATCAAGATTCCATTCATAAATATCATCTCCGCTATAAGATGTATTTGTCTGATTCCAATCTCTTTCCTCTATCAAAACATCTTGAGGAGTTGATCGCGGATAGTAATAAGTTTGCATGTGAGGTGAATCGACATATCTGTGATTCTTACTCGGCTATTTTCTAATTATTCCTTTGAGCTTATTAAGCTCTGATTTAGTATGATTTTTTAAATCAGGAGTGATTTTTAGACTATCAGCAAAAGCATTAGACAAATCAATGGGTCTAATATTTAGACCAGAAAGCTTTTTATCAAGAAGTTGTTCTAAATCATATAAAGGTAATTTAAATTTAAATCTCTCAATATCAGGGGGTCATTGAATATCAGTTTTAGTCCCTAAATCTCCTATCTTGCTTTTGAAAGAGGAAGCAATATCAGTAGAATTTTGGATAATACTCAGCTTTTTTATCAAATCAATTAACTCATCGAGTTTTTTATCAAGAGAGGAAACATGTTCTTCTAAAACTTTCACATATAAGCTCAAATAATTATTTTGTGAAATCAAATTATTAATTTCTGTAATAGTTGCCTTAGAAACTTTATTATCAATGGATTTTTGAAATGCAGAAAATGTAATACCCGTATTATTTGGCAATATAAAAGGAGCTTGGGGAGGGTAAACAGTTTTAACAAAATTACCACTATTATCTTGATATGATCTTTAGAGCACCTTAACATATAATGGCAAATAGGTAGTTATAAGCCAAGGTACAAAGCACATAATTTGATTATGCAATGCACAAGTTTCATAAAATTCTAGAGAAATATTATTCATCTCTTCGGGACTATAAGTCTCAAAAAAACAAGTTCTAAACTGGTTCCATTTTTTATTAAAAAAACTTTTTAAATATAATTTCTTGCTGTGGAATCATTAAATATCATTTGGATCAAAGTTTATTTCAAAAGCAGTAGGAATATCTTTATCAGAGATATTGTCATTATCTTGAACAATATTTGTTCGTGGATTGACTTTGACTTTCTCTACAAATCTTGTAGAAGTTGAGTCAATTGTGTGCAAAGAAGCTGCACGACTTCTAGCTGGACCGTATAACGATTCTATAGGAGAAATATGACACATAGTAGGCAATAATTTAGGCATGGACAATGAATGTTTGTTATAAATAGTATAGCTTGCATCAAATTGAATACAAATCCTACCATCCGGATGTTGAGTCACATGCGATAATTCACTATTAATTAAATAATCAGTGACTTGATTCAGAGATACAACTGAGTGTAAGGTCCATGTAGTGGGAAAATCAACCTCATCCCATTTAATAGGTCTCTTTGTGATGACCTTAGATTTTGCAAAATTAGTTTCGACTAATATAGTCTGACCTAATGTATCATATAACCTCCATCGAGGATTCAAAGTAGTTAATAATCTATAATAAATTCTTTATGATAGACAAATCAGTTAAGATCCAGGCACAAAATTATAACAATGCGTTTTCATAATTAATGTCAAAGCATCAAGTATATTCGCATCAGTCAAAGCTAATAGTAAATTTGGCTGAGTATTGAAATAAATTGGACCATAGGCCATGGTGGATTCAATCGTACCCATTAAAGATAGTCTAAAATTAAGATTTCTAGCATCCCTAAGAGCTGCTAAAAATATCTCAAGTAACCCTTTAAGAGTTAATGGTTTAAAAGCAATATGAACCATTCCAATATGCATAAAGTTATAATGATTTTTATATAAATCAATATCGCATTTATTTAATAATCGAATCGTCTATTCTAACAAATTTAATGCCAAAGACTGTTCAGTCGTCTTTATTATTTGTTTAGAAAGAACTTTATCAAACCAACCATAATCATAAAGGTTTTAATATCAACCTTTGGAATAGTCCACTTGCTTAACAAGTCAAGGTTTTGATGTATATTTGCCTTTTCAATCCGTGTACTCTTAGAACTCACATCTCCCATTTCCATGAGTTGAAGATTCATATCTATGCTGAAAAGTTCAGATCTATTACATAATAACCACAAAAGTTCCTGGGCTGTGATACCAGACTACAGGATCTGAGGCCTGGCAGTAATCCGCACAACCATCCACAGACTATAGGATCTGAGGGAAAGTGGTAATCCGTGCAGCCATCCAGACCTATAAGTTAATATCAAAAAACCAACCGAAATTTATAAAAATTTCATATAGCTTATTGACTGTATGGAATATTGAACCTTTTTACCCGATCAAGGGGACTGTCAGAAGTTAATATGTACTTTAGTTGAGCCCATGTGTCTAGCGATTCTAACCGTGAAAAGAGGCTCCCCTGTTCTCATCTTTAAAAAGCTTAAAAGTCACGGATTTCTAGATGTAGTCACTAAGACAAAGCCAACAAAAGCAGTACTAACTTCGACTGTACCACTATCTCAGGACCAAGCTAAGAAACTATAGAAAAATTCTTTTATATTTTGATAGAGTCTGGATCTTTCATAGTTATTATACAAAAGAAATTAGATCGCCCGC
The DNA here is from genome assembly GCF_002878395.1 of Capsicum annuum. Classification (NCBI taxonomy): domain Eukaryota; kingdom Viridiplantae; phylum Streptophyta; class Magnoliopsida; order Solanales; family Solanaceae; genus Capsicum; species Capsicum annuum. The sequence goes on from NC_061111.1 coordinate 73,052,435, forward strand.
ATAGATATGAAAATTATCTAGCCGGACATAGTCACGATCTAAGAGAGAGAGAGAGTAAATTATTACAAATAAAATAAAATAGCTTTAACAGCTGGATGCAAGGCTGGAATACTAATAACAGCAAGATTTTATTCCACACTTGAGATTATTTTACAATAGAGAAGAAACAGCACTCTAAGATAGAAGGAGAGATAAAAAAGAGAAGATAAAAAGATGAAAATTTTTGCCTTCCCTAACAAATTAAGGACTCTAATTATAGAAAGAAAAAGGTATCTACAAATAGTATTATTGTTCCCACATCAGGGTCCTATATACAGTGGATCTACTGTGTAGGAATAGTACTAAGGGTCCCACATTCGGGTCCCGTGCATAGTAAATATACTGTGGGTATTACACTTTATTTTTTCCTTTTAATTTTCTAAGAAATTCTTCAGTTCTTGTAATGGCTTCACTAGATAGTGGTTTATCCAAAAAACAGGCTGAGAATCATGAACTTCTTCGTTGACGATATCATCGCTGGTTATACTCTTCATGAAAGTATCTGACTTATCATGATTACCAACTGATTTTATCATATTTCTTTGAAATTCTTCCAAGTATTCTTCTATCATCTTGATCCTATCTCCATCATGGACAGAGATTCTTCTAGCAAGATGCTTTAATGATTTATCCTCGATAATATCTTTTTGAGGGGCTATAGAATATTCCTGAATTATCTTTCTAATAGTATCCAGGAGTTCTTGTCCATAAAATATTTTTGTTTTGAGATCCTTGTGCATCAGTTTGTCCCAAAAATTATTATAAAATACTCTACATAAAAAAGAGATTTGTTCTTTAGTGAATCCTAGTTCTGGAGTCCATTTGTGAATCCGGGGAATAGAAAATTCAATAAATAAGTACATTTGATCAATTTTATCTAAATTAAAGATCTGATCTGAATGATATAATCCATTCAGATGTGAGGGATACTTTGGTCCATTCTTTTTATAAATTGAGGAATGGATCAGGTAATATCTAGACGGTCGGACCATGATAAAACAACCAATCTATAAAACAGTTAGGGATAGGTTCTACAAATATCTTTATGCATATCTATATAAAGCAAGTATGCTTATGTCTGTCGATATCATAATAAAGAGCTTTAGAGAAAGCTTTAATGTAGTCCCAATAAGTGAAATTGATCTTGGAACCTTTAAGCAATATCTTCTTCTCAGTCATTGAGGTCACTCCCCAATCTTCTATGGATATGATCCATTTAATAACAATTTTAAAGAAGTTATAAAAGTTCTCTTCACTGTTGTACCCAGAGAAATGTTCAAATTCTGCACTCCCTGTGGTAAAGAGAATCGTTTCATAATAAGTGCGGGTTTTGTATGACTTACCAGAAAAATATAAATTATTTATCAAATATTTGTGGAGTATCTCCCATGGTCTATTTTGCCTTTGAATCTCAGAGTTTTTGACAAAAAATATTATTTCTTTATTTTCAATTTGTTCATAGAACTTAATATCATCATTGTCCTTTTCCTTCGCAATCGAAACAAACATATCATTCTTTTGTGCTGCCAGATAGGTTTGCAATTGCTCGTATAACTAGCTTTCTTCTGGAATATCATCCAGATAGATCAACTTTGATGATGAAGATTCACCTGTTTGTGGTACTTTAGAGTTTATCAAACTCCTATTTCCTATTTGTATAACTGGGGAATTTGACGAGGATCCATATGATGATGTCGAATATGATCTGATTATTGGAGATGATTTTCCCCTTCCTCTGGAGGCTGATCTTTCTCCTGATCTATCTTATCCTTTTCCCCTAGCTATTTGCCATGGTGGGTCAGTAGCCATACTGCAAAGAGGACAATTAATTAGATATTTCCAAATCATACCAATCAATATCTCAAATTTCTTCATAATTGAAGACAAAAAATTCTTCTTTAATCATATCTATGCTGGAGATCTAATTTCTTTTTTTATAATAACCATAAAATATGCAGACTCTATCAATACCATACTACAGGATCTGAGGGCTAGCGGTAATCCCTGCGGCCATCCACAGACTATAGGATCTGAGGGCAAGCGGTAATCTGTGCAGCCATCTAGACCTATAAGTTAATATCTAAAAACCAACATAAATATATAAGAATTTCATATAGCTTATTAACTGTGTGGAATATTGAATCTTTTTACCCGAGCAATGGCCTGTCAGAAGTTAATACGTACCTAAGTTGAACCCATGTGTCTACCGATTCTAACCGTGAAAAGAGGCACCCCTTTTCTCATCTTTAACGGGCTTAAAAGTCACGGCTTGCTAGACGTAGTCACTAAGACAAAGCCCACAAAAGCACCACTAACTTTGACTGTACCACTATCTCGGAACCAAGTCAAGAAACTATAAAAAAAATTCTTTTATATTTTGATAGAGTCTGGATCTTTCATGGTTATTATACCAAAGAAATTAGATCTCCCACATAGATATAAAAATTAACTAGCCGAACATAGTCACGGTTGGAGAGAGAGAAAGAGAGTAAATAATTATAAATAAAATAAAATACCTTTAACGGCCAGATACAAGGCTGGAATAGTAATAACAACAAGGTTTTATTCTACACTGGAAATTATTTTACAAGAGAGAAGAGAGAGCACTCTAATCTAGAGAGAGAAATCAAAAAAAGAAGATAAAAAGATGGAAATTTCTGCCTTCCCTAACAAATGAAGGCATCTATGTAAAGGAAGAAAAAGGTATCTACAAATAGTATTATTGGTCCCACATCCAAATCCTATGTACAATGGATCTACTGTGTAGGAATAGTTCTAAGGGTCCCACATTAGGGTCCCGTGCATAGTAAATATACTGTTATATTACACTTTATTTTTTCCTTTTAATTTTCTAAGAAATTCTTCAGTTCTTGCAATGGCTTCATCAGATAGCGGTTTATCTGAAGAAACAAGCTGAGAATCCTAAATTTCTTCATCGGCGATATTATCGCTAGTTATACTCTTCATGGAAGTATCTGACTTATCATGATTATCAACTGATTTCATCAGATTTCTTCAAACTTCTTCCAAATATTTTTCAATCATCTCGATCCTATCTTTGTCATGGACAAAGATTCTTCTAGCAATATGCTTTAATGATTTATCCTCAATAATATCTTTTTGAGGGGCTATACAATATTCCTAAATCGTCTTTCTAATAGTATCCAGAAGTTCTTGTCCATGCAATATTTGTCTTGGGATCCTTACGCATCAGTTTATCCAAAAAATTATTATGAAATACCCTATATAACCAACGGATTTGTTCTTCAGTGAATCCTAGTTTTGGAGTTCATTATGAATTCAGGGAATAGAAAATTCAATATAGAAGTACATTTGATCAATTTTATCTAAATTATAGATATGATCTACATAATATAATTCATTCAGATCGGGGATACTTTGGTCCATTCTTTGTATAACTTGAGGAATTGATCTGGCAATATCTGGGCGGTCAGACCATGATAAGACCACCAATCTACAAACCAGTTAGGGATAGGTTCTGGAAATATCTTTGCTCATATCTTTATAAACCAAGTATTCTTATGTATGTCGTTATTATAATAAAGAGCTTTAGAGAAAGATTCAATGTAGTCCCAATAAGTGAAATTGAACTTGGAACCTTTAAGCAATATCTTCTTCTCAGTCATTGAGGTCACTCCCCAATCTTCTATGGATATGATCCATTTAATAACAATTTTAGAGAAGTTATAAACATTCTTTTCACGGTTGAACCCAGAGAAATGTTCAAATTCTGCACTCCCTGTGGTAATGACTTACCCAAAAAAATATAAATTATTTATCAAATATTTGTGGTGTATCTCCGACGGTCTAGTTTGCCTTTGAATCTCAGAGTTTTCGACAAAAAATATCATTTCTTTATTTTTAATTTGTTCATAGGACTTGATATCATCATTGTCCTTTTCCTTCGCAATCGAAATAAACATATCATTCTTTTGTGCTGCCAGATAGGTTTGTAATTGCTCGTATAATGGGCTATTTTCTGGAATATCATCCAGATGGATCAACTGTGATGATGAAGATTCACCTATTTTTTGTACTTTAGAGTTTATCAAACTCCTATTTCCCATTTGTATAACTGGGGAATTGGACGAGGATCCATATGATGATCCCGAATATGATCTTATTATTGGAGATGAGGTTCCCCTTCCTCTGGAGGATGATCTTTCTCCTGATCTATCTTATCCTTTTCCCCTGGATATTTTCCATGGTGGGTCAGTAGCCATACTGTAAAGAGGACAATTAATTAGATATTTCCAAATCATACCAATCAATATCTCTAATTTCTTCATAATTGAAGATAGAAAATTATTCTTTAATCGTATCTATGCTGGAGATCTAATTTCTTTTGTATAATAACCATGAAATATCCAGACTCTATCAATACCATACTACAGGATCTGAGGGCTGGCGATAATCCCTGCAGCCATCCACAGACTACAGGATCTGAGGGCAAGCGGTCATCCGTGCAGCCATCCATACCTATAAGTTAATATCGGAAAACCAACCAAAATATATAAGAATTTCATATAGCTTATTAACTGTGTGGAATATTGAATCTTTTTACCCGAGCAATGGCCTGTCAGAAGTTAATACGTACTTTAGTTGAACCCATGTGTCTAGCGATTCTAACCGTGAAAAGAGGCACCCCTTTTCTCATCTTTAACGGGCTTAAAAGTCATGGCTTGCTAGACGTAGTCACTAAGACAAAGCCTACAAAAGCACCACTAACTTTGACTGTACCACTATCTCGGAACCCAGTCAAGAAACTATAATTTTTTTTATATTTTGATAGAGTCTAGATCTTTCATGGTTATTATACCAAAGAAATTAGATCTCCCACATAGATATAAAAATTATCTAGCCGGACAAAGTCACAGTCGGAGAGAGAGAAAGAGAGTAAATAATTATGAATAAAATAAAATACCTTTAACGGCCGAATGCAGGGCTAGAATAGTAATAACAACAAGGTTTTATTCTAAACTGGAAATTATTTTACAAGAGAGAAGAGAGAGCACTCTATGCCAAAGAGAGAAATCAAAAAAAGAAGATAAAAAGATGAAAATTTCTGCCTTCCCTAACAAATGAAGGCATCTATTTATAGGACGAAAAAGGTATCTACAAATAGTATTATTGGTCCCACATCCAGATCCTATGTGCAATGGATCTACTGTGTAGGAATAGTTCTAAGGGTCCCACATCCGGGTCCCGTGCGTAGTAAATATACTGTTATATTACACTTTATTTTTTCCTTTTAATTTTCTTAGAAATTCTTCAGTTCTTGCAATGGCTTCATCAGATAGCGGTTTATCTGAAGAAATAGGCTGAGAATCCTAAACTTCTTCATCGGCAATATTTTCGCTGGTTATACTCTTCATGGAAGTATCTGACTTATCATGATTATCAATAGATTTCATCATTTCTTCAAACTTCTTCCAAATATTTTTCAATCATCTCGACCCTCTCTCTGTCATGGACAAAGATTCTTCTAGCAATATGATTTAATGATTTAGCCTCGATAATATCTTTTTGAGGGGCTATACAATATTTCTAAATCGTCTTTCTAATAGTATCCAGGAGTTCTTATCCATGCAATATTTTTGTCTTGGGATCCTTACGCATCAGTTTATTCCAAAAATTATTATGAAATTCCCTATATAACCAACGAATTTGTTCTTTAGTGAATCCTAGTTCTGGAGTTCATTATGAATTCAGGGAATAGAAAATTCAATATAGAAGTACATTTGATCAATTTTATCTAAATTATAGATATGATCTTCATA